>NW_007578630.1:0-86665 GCF_000690725.1 Stegastes partitus
GTGTGTGTGTGTACAGAGCGTGCATTTTTGTGTTAACGAGAGCCTGTGCTCTAAGCATCACAGTGGCCTTAGGATTCCAGGGTAGAGCTCTTTTTGCCCTTCTGACACAAGGCACTTCCTATAAATTATTGACACTCCCCCATCTTCTCATTTCCCTCCTATCTATCTCTCTCTGCCCCCCGCACTCAACCCCTCCGCCACCACAACACACAAACACTTAAAAGGGGGAAATCAACCTGTGTTTCCTTCCACACAGCCATGTGTGAGGCAGAAAAAAACAGTGGAGAAGAGGGCCTGCTGATTGAAGTCTTACACATTACTCGTGTCTCGTTACTCTCCCTGCACATCAGAGCTCTGACTCCGAGCACCAAACACAGAAAGCTCAAAACATGCAAAGCCCCGACAAATTAATTTTACCTCTCTCCAAGACTCCGTCTCTATCAACCTCTCCCCGTTTCACCCCCTCTCTCCATCACTCTTCACACCAAAGACAAGAAGAGCCTTGCCATCTGGCCGTGTGTCAAAATAATATCATTTAATTTGTTACATGATTAAATGGCTTCTTTTCACTGGGAAGCTCTGACTCCTAAAATGTACTTCCAGGCTCCGTGTATCACCTCTGTTTTTAACTGTATCTCCCTCTCACTGTGTTTTCCACATTGCACCGCGAGTTCTCTTTGTCCTGTTGTACATGACAAAGCGATCGCTCTTTGTCTTCCCATTCTTTGTCTTGTTCTGACTGTCTTGTCTCCGGCCGTTTCCAGACACAGGCAGTCTAACCTTCTCTTTTCACACAAGTTCACGTTATTAGGATCCTAAATACAACAAAAGGCCCATACAATAGTGGGAGAGATGCATTGGACAGTGTAAGAAAATGGAGCAGGCTTCCATTCTTCCAGTGACTCTTGCCTGTCTCCTACATGAATAAGAGGCATGGCTAAACGTGCTGCATAATTTGTACTTTTAATGGCAGAGCCTTCCATTCCTGTGACATGACTTAATCAATAACCAGGCCTGTCGCACTCTCAGCCCAGACTCGGCTGGCGTTTTATTAATTTTGAACAGGCACACTAACTAGGCGTCTGCTAGCAAGAGGCATTTCACACGGGATAATAGGCACCCTGGATTGATAGGTTCATTCCATGTACGCTCAAACCCTCATCCCTCTCTTTTTCCCCTCTCTATCTCTCTACCCCCTTTATCTCTCCCTCCATCTCCCCTTTCTTTCCCTCTTTCTGTCAAAGAGTGATTTAGGGAAGGACTCAGCACGTCTGCGTGTGCGTCAGCTGAGGAAGGGAGGAAGAGATGGATAAATAAGACGGAAAGAAGGGATAAATAAAGAAGTGGTAAGAAAAAGAGAGACTAACAGAGAGTCTGTGTGTAGATAATACAGAGTCATGACCTACGAGTGTCCACAGCATCACTGCATCTGTCTCCCATGTTTGACCAGAAACACATACAAGTATATGAGGGGTCATGTCTTTCTGTGATAGTATCCACAGTTTAAAAAAAAAAGAGAGAGAGAGAAGGTGGAATAAAATGCGCTACCCATGCGGAAACACACATACACACACACAACCTTGCGTACAGGTGAAATATGCACAGAGAATACATTAGCAGCCAGACACCCTGATCTGTCACCCTCTGACGCCAATCAATTCAACAGTGTGCACACCCAGAATGACATCACTTGAAAGAGCAAAGCAGAGAAAGGAAGAAGTGCCAGACAGCCAAATGTGTAACTACGGGGAATGAGAAAAAAAAAAAAAAAAAAAAAAAAAAAAAAAACAGGGAAAGCAAACTTTAGACACTTATAATATTAAACAGTGTGAGTAGATAATCTCTTTTGGTGTTGTGAAATATAGCTTTCAGTTCCAGTTCATTCTCAGATGGGCTCATTATGTGCGTGTGTGCGTGCGTATTTGTGGGCTGGAGTTGGTTAGAGGCACAAAGCCTCAACACTCTACCATCTAAAGAAACCAACTACAGACCATCTTGAGAAGGGATCACACCAGCTGCAACACCCGCCAATATGTTGACCCATTAATGCTCAGTAGTTATTATAACATTAACACATGAGACCTCAGCACTCACAAGTTGGACCGAACCCATCTTGAAACTCTGCCTTCAATTTGATCTGAACGACACATCTGTAAAGTTTCACTGTTGGGACTCTGTCGTGTTGTTATAATCTGTCCACAGGCAAACACAAAAGCACTTGCCGTAGTACTCGAAGCCGCCTTTGTGGGGATTCTCGCTACGGTAGGTGTCTCCGGGGCAACGTTTTTCCAAAATGACACACGTGCACACAGACTCACAAGGTGAAAACAATACCAGCTACACTATCGCAGCTGTGACAATTGTGTACGATAACTAAAACCAAACTAGTTTTCCAGGAAGTCGTCTTACTCACAAGACCGAATTTCTTCATGGAATAAAAATGTGACCTAGTTCGGTGCTAAAACTCACATCTAGCCAGTACAGTTCAAGTTTGTCTGGATATTGTCTCTCAAAATGAGTAATAGCTGGAACAGTGTACCAATTTGTTACTCGTAATATTGATTTTAAAATAAGCCCAAAATGTGGTTACAATAACTGTTTTGTTGGCCACTTGGGGACAGCAAAAACAAGTTCCAAACACAAGATTAACATATCTTCACCTTTTACGTTGATAGGGGGAAATTTTTAATTGAAGGTTTGTTATTGAAACCTCCAGCAGTTACCAAGCAACATTATTGTTCATTTGGAGTTGTGTTTCTGGCAACACAGTGAATCCAAGTCTGATATGCTCTATTTGGATTTGTTTTAGGTCCACACTTGCTCTTGTGGGAAATATCTAACTGCTTTAGCTGCTAAATGCTCCACTATGTTTACTAGTCATTTTACTGTGTCTGCCTGCCGTTTGGTGCCGAGTTGTTCGTGAATAGTAGGGTTTTATCGTTTTTGCTGAAAACAGTCAAATGCTGGAAGCAGTGACAGTAAACAGACAATTAGCTGCAACTTGTCAAACAGAAGTTGCAGATTTAGCTGCTAATTTACTAAGACTGACCGTTTTTTATTACGGTTAGATGATTGCCAATATAAAATTATCAATTACAGCCACTTTAAGCATTTTAAATAACATATATTTATTTTTCTTTATTTAGGTAAAAGCTTGTTTTAGCAACACAGCAATTATAAGAGGATCTTAATCATTCTTCTTTTTTAAAGAATCACATAGGCAAAGTAATCTTTGAAATGGTCGAGCACATGGTCCACAGATAACTCGTGCTAAACGTCACTTCATTGCTCTTATCTCTTCATGTGGCCTTGAGGATCATCTCACTCACAATAAGCACAAAATGTCTCACTTGCATTGTTGACACTGTGTTTATCTCTGACCAAATGCAGCATGGGACTGCTCATGATGAGGGTGGAAAGTTCCGGCATCATCATGTTTGGCCAGTCTGGATCGCTTTTCGCTGTGTTTTTGTGCTTGAAGGGCTAAAAGCAGAGGACTAAACATTTAGCCCCCGACACGGGCAGTCCTGTGACTCATCTTGTTGATAGGGACAGAGGGAAAGACAGATGGATGGAAAACAGTAAACCGGGTGGAGAGGGAGAGGAGGGGGGGGTGCGATAGATACGCTGTAGGTTTTGGTGAGAGAGACAAAGAGAAAACAAGGATCATGTGTTTACCAGAGAGGCCAGAGAAAGAAGGAATGTATCTCTCAAGATGAGTCACTATTGTTGACAGCCTGCTCATTCTCCTTTTTCCATCATGACCAAACAACGGGCAATGAAAAGCTTATTATACTGGCACTTCACAATAACACACAATCACCAATAACTGCATAGAGTAAGGCGCCTTTACCTTGACACACAGATTACCGGAAGCAATGTTTTGCAGGTTTCTGCATAATACAGCTTGTACTCGTCTGCTCAGTTATGTTTGGGTTAAGTTGTATCTGAGGAAAAGTTGTGCAAAGATTGCCATTACGAAAGTGCACTAGTTCACTGTCCAAGAATTCCTATCATTCCTCTGCTCCTATTAGATGTTTGTGACCTTTCTGTTCTGGTATGTACCACACAAACACCCACAAACTTGCCAATACACACAACTGCACACACAATGGACATGACTCTGGTTGTTTCGTGCTATTATGAGTCACATTCAGCCTCGCTCCCTCTGTAGAATAAAATGTCTTGAGCCTGCCCGTCCACCACCCAATTTTAGCACATAGAACTGGAACAAAGTCAAGAGTTGTGTTGCACAAACAGAACAGTCTTTTCTTGTTGATACCGGAGATTTGCAACAGTGATCTATGTCATTACAATGAACACTTTACCTCTTTGTCCAGCAAGAAGTTTTAGTTTGGAGATATAATCCATCTGCCTCCGTCCCAATTCAACAGAATATGGCTGGGTGAAATAGTCACAAATATGATCACATTTGTTTTTACCCATTGATTGCCAATTCTACTTATCACAATATGCTTTTTATATCAATAATGAGGCAGAAAGTACATTCAGCCAATGTGTTAGACCTCAAGGACACACACACAGTGTTTCAACTGGTAACACTGAATATATGTTTGTTTCTTTACAAAGAACCTAAAAAAAATACAAAAGATGCTGTACCACACATGTTGGCTATTGTACACTGGTACTAGCAGTTGTATATACTTCTGCTGCCACATAATAACAAATAAAAACCACGCGACCTTGGGCTCTCGGAAAATGACATCAAATGTTTCTTTGTCATTTGGATAGGCAGCCCTTTAAGGTACTGAGTAAAATGTTTTACAGCAGGATTCGAGCATCATTGACATGTTGAGATTCTTCTATTTTGTTCTATTTTGTTTCACTATTCCTTCAACCTATGGTTTGCATCTCTGTGGCAGACTTTTGAAGCAAATAAACCATGCTGATATAACTGAACTCTCTCCTGAGACTATTTTAGGCTGTTTTCCACTGGAGAAACGTGCAGGCCATTTTAGAGTCGTTGTGCATAATCCGAACTGCTGCTGTAGAATCTCTGTCGGGGAGGAAAAGTACCTACTCCTAGAATAGTACATCTGAAAAAACAGCTGTGCAGGTCTCCGTCCTGATTGGTTAGATTCGAGAAGACAAATGTTGATTGGTTAAACTCTGACAGGACAACTAACGCCATTTTTAATGTCCACATCAAGTAGCAGTCTTCTCCCACCATATAGGCCAACATAGCAAAGCCTCCATTCTTCTATTTCTTTCATATTCACAGAACATCTGCTAACTACCATTTGTCATTGTTTTGGTGCACATGGAGTTGACATCAAAGTCGAAGCTGTCATATGCTGCAATGCAATGGAAACAGAAAGCCTGAAAAGGGGGGTTCCTGTAAACTTTCTCAGCACCTCAAGCCTGCCTTGACTTCCTGCGGTGGAAAGCCGCCTTTTGTCTTTATTTAAGTTCCACCTGGCCTCCGCTCCAAAGCCACAACCCTCCTGTTCACACTCAGCTCTTCATTCTTTTCACAAGCAAAACCTTTTGATCTGTCCTTAACCAAAACTTTCACTCTCCATCTCCCTCTCTCCCGCCATCAATATTTCATAAACGTACAGTGACAAATTTATTTGAATGCCGTCTCCGGCGCGGACGCAGAGATGGATGAGCCCATCGGGGTGGTGGTGGGCTTGTGAGCGGCATGGTAGCAAGCAGCTTTACCGCATACATTAGTCACACGCTCGCAGACTGCTGGTGGAAGAGAGGGGGCCTAGGAGAGGTAGTATATGGGGGTTTGGAGTGGGGTGGTGGGGGCGCATTGTGTGTGAAATGCGTGCATGTCTATCAGAATGTGTTAGGGAGAGAGAGAAAGAGAGAGGAGGGGGCTACTCGGAGAATTGAAGGAGTAAATTTATCATAGTTATGGCTTTCTCAGGCATCCATTTTCCTACGGTCTGTTGACAGCTAGTAGTATCTGCATACCAGCTCCCCCCCCTCTACCTCCACCACCCTGTGTGACTGACAGCACTGGGTTTCAGCTTAAAAGGCCTGGTTACACACTTTAGCAGTGGACACATAATCACAAGTGCACAAGTACCCATGAACACAGAGAACATGAGATTTCTACTTACTCCTTTTTTTTGTTTGTTTTCACATCAAATCTAGCGTGCTGGTCTTTCCTCTTGTTCCTCTTGAGGCTAACACTGAGTCAAAAACGCAGCAACTAGTAAAATCTTTCACTGACTTTAACTGGATGATGAAAAAATGTATGTAGCGGTAACTAGATGAACATTTTCCAAGTCAACAAGTTCATCCTCATCGTTAAAGTTTCTTCGTTTGTTAAACTGCAAAGCACAAGTAGTTCAACACCCTTCTGATTAAGTATAAATATCACTTTATGTCTCCTGTCTTTAGTTTGTTACAGAGGGCAGCGCTCTCTTCGCCTCTTTCTGGTGCATCAAGTCGTGGTTTTACTCACTCCTGCTTCTTGAGGCTAGAGGGTGGAAACACCCTGTCCGAAAAGGGCAAAAATTAGCCAACATCCCACTCATTACACTCAGAAGTGCTTTCAAACAGCGTTTCTCAGTTTTGCCAGAGAAAAGACTAAGTGGCTACTTTTGCAAATGTACCTCTGCTTACCTGGCCCACCTCGGTACCAGCACACAGCTACCGCCCTGAACTTTTCTATAGCAGAGCGTAATACTGTCTCTTGTGCAGTTGACGGGACGGTTCCTAAATCCAGCTACACTGTGAAGCATAATAGATAGAATAGCAGACATACTCTGACAGTGACAGCATCGTGTTGAATGACAGGTGCCGTGTCTTCATATGTAAATACACAAAACATCCGTAACAAATTATCAGTGTTGTTGATGACTAATAACTATATCATATCTGCAGTCGATCTCTACTGCCATGATGCCACATTTCTATACAGGTTTTTAGGTTGCTGCGTTGATGTCTAGAAGAATGAGTAAATAAATTTATAAACTTGTGATTTGTCTGGTTTTATCTTGATTCAGTTTTGGAACACCTCATTACTTGCAATGTTTGTCAGTAGGGAACATATCAGTGACCACATCCGTATCAGCCAATATTAGTGTTTTTTCCATACATCAGTATCAGTACAATGAACAAATTTAGCCAATCTGAAAAACCAATGATTGTCTAACATTAGCGCCTTCGTCCCTACATTTCATATTGCTGCTATTTCACAGATGCTTTAACTTAAATGGTCCTGGACTTGAACATTAAATATGTTTAAATATTTTATACTCATGTTACATAATAAAGCGGTCTAACTTGGTATGGGCTTCTTTTGAATAGTTTTCACATTCTCACAGTGACTAATAATAATCATTCGGCGGGAAAAAAAAAAAATGATCAACAATAGCAATAACAGCAATTGGAGACAACAGAAAAAAGAAGAACAGAGAACAGCAGCAGCATCCTGAAGAACCGCGAGGAGGAAGGAGGGATTATGAAGAAAAAAAAAAAACTACAAAAAAAAGCAGAGGACAAAAAAAAAAAATAACCAAATAACAACACAAGAAAAAAACACAAGATTATTATTTTTACAACAGTTTTAAGAAGACAAAAAACAGCAAAAAACAACAACATCATGGCAAAAAAAAAAGTCCACAATCACAGCATCACCAAAGTCGGACTTCAGCGTGACCAGCAAGACGTGAAAGTAAGACAGCAGTTAGACTGGGTTAGATCACACAGTTGTATAACTGTAAATTATGACGCAAACGTTAATAGTGTCAAAGTTATCATGAAGTGTTTGCTTGCGAGACGAGTCATGGTGTCCAGTGATAACCTGTGGTTCTGAAAAGAGACTGAAAGTCAAAAGAAATCACATTCAGTTAGACTTTTAGATGACATTTAAGTGTAACTAAACCTCCAGTCACACCAGGAGATGGAGGAGGAAGAGCAGGAAGAATATCACAGAGGAGATGGAGGAGGGAGAGGAAGGAGAAAGAAATGAAAGCATGCAGAACTCGGAAAGTGAAAGAGAAATGAGAGGCCTGATGTTGTCAGAGGCTATCTCTTGTCCAGTTGGTCTCCATGGTATGAATATTGCTTTAGTATTGTACATCTGAGTAAGAAGTACATCTGTCACAATAATTACCTTTTTGGACAAAATATATGTGATGTACGTCATCTTTTAATGTTAAGATCATAAGTAGGCCCTCAATTCTTAAGAATATCCAGATATTAGAATTATAGTGTGAATGTTTTTTTTTTAAGAATGTCCCAAATAAAGAACATCAAACCACAAACCTAAAACAATAAATAAAATGGACTGACTCTGTTCAAGATGTGTTGATAATGTAATCATTGTGACAGGTCTAACATAATTATAGATCACACAAATACCTATTTCCCAAAGCAGTGCATAAAAGAGACGTGTCTAGTCTCAATCTAATTTGTAGCTAAATTTAAGAAACATTTTTAACATATCTAGCATTGTGTCCCCTGCCGTCACCCACTCTCGTACCACAACCCTAGTGAGGATGAAGTTAAATATATACTGTATACACACACACATGCCACCCCTTTGCCACCCCATTAATATTTCTCTAGATCCGCCCCTGGCCAGTAGTGTCCATCCTTAACACCAGAAACATTTTGCCATCAACTCCCCAAACACATTCTTCAAATTTTTACAACTAATGCTGATTGCCCAAGTGCTTGGCCATATAGGCTTAAAATGCATTTCCACACTGGAGCCTGTCTCACAACTATATCATCTGTACAACTATATCATCTATATCATCAATGTCGGACTACCCTGATTTCTTGTGTGCATTTAAATATAGTGTTTGAGAACTCCAGTGTTAAAGGAGTAGCTCAACATTTTGGGAAAAAAGTGCAGTGGCTTTTTGGAAGAGAATGAGATGAGAAGGTCTTTACCTCTCTCATATGTCTATGTTAACCATACAGTTAAAGCTCACTAATCAACAAGTTGTAGCTCGTTTGTTTAAGCATGTTATGGGGGGGTTGTGTGCCAGACTGTTTTCAAAGTGTGATAGGATGAGATGGTGAAGAGAAACGATAGGTTCAGAGGAGGGATAAGAACTGAACAGTGGAGTCCAGGAATCGGTCAGACAGCTCACTGAGGCAGAGAGAGAAGGGAGCTAATTGTTATAATAATTATCATGACCACGGGGAGAAGAGCAAAGAAGCTGATTACACCCAAAGAGAGAGTGAAAGAGAGAGGGAAGAGAGATTATCTGTCTGTGAGTAGACTGTCACAAACCTCACTTTCCCTCCTTCACACACTCTCCATCTTGTGCCGTCTCTTGTCCAGCGGAGTACCAATCTATAGCCCATTGTTCCCCTCGCCCCTCCTGGACCGCACTAATTGAAGGCAATCTGAGCATGCTTCTAGCCGACTCCAATCCCATCTCTTCCCTCATCCTGAATATGTGACCACACAGACAGACCAGTATTCTGACTGCAGTCAAGACTTTAGGCATCATTGTTTAAAAATATGCCAACTACAAAAGTGTTGCCCCACTCCAGAGCTGAAGGCACTCATTTTAAGATATATCAGTTTACAATGTTTAGTATAAACACCGGTGTCTGGGGTCCCATAAGGGTTAAATAATACATTGTCGTAAAGGCATAATAGAGGCATGGTGTGCTCACAATAGGGGTAATGTTATTAAAGTTTGAGAGTGACTACTGATGTCGGTCTGAGTGAGCAGAAAAACCTGCTTTGCATATACAACTGTGTAATTCAGAGTCATGATGAGTGAGGCCTGGGTGAACTGTGAGAAAGGAGGACTTGTGCCATGTCAGTTCTCTGAACCTACAGAAGACTGCACACAACTTGCCTAATACAACAAGTATAACTCTGGCAACTCAATATCTATAAACAATACATGTGGCAGACATAGCCACAAATACAACCGTTTTCTTTATCATCATACAAAGTGTTTCACAGATTAAAACATACACAGAAAATTACATGACGAGACTTATAACGAGGATCGTAAATACTTGTGACGGAGATGTTGGTAAAGGGTGAAAACTATAAAAAAAAAGTAACTGTAGTCTGGTTGCAACAGGTTTAGAATAGAAACAAGCTAAATTTAATTAGGACTTTACAGATTTGTATCCCTCAAAATCAGTTTGAAGGCCATGGGAAGGACTAACGCATAGGTTAAAAAAGAAAAAAAAAAACACAAAAAGTTGCATACAGCCTTTTGTGGTTCCAGAGGGAGTTGTGAAAAGTCTGATGAAAAGCTTCAAGTGAAGTCAGTGCAAGTTTGGTTGGAGGGAATATGTGAGATTACAAGTCACACTAGCATAACACACCGCGACTACCAACTAAACTGTCTGGAATCAAGCCACACTGTGGGTAAAATTGGTCTAAACTAAACTTTTTCTTTTTTAATTTCTGCAGGTGTACTTGATATAGTGCTACAAGAACGAGGGGCAAAACATGTGCACAGGGCTACTTTCAAGTTAATAGCCGGTGTAAGCATCATCTTATGTTTTCTGACTCATATATCAGCCTTGGATTCATGTATATGTCCTGCACACATTTTATTAGGTCAGATGTTCAACTACAAAGCCAAAATGAAAACTAAAAAGAAATTGTGCTTATAAGCAAGCTGCTGAAGATATCAGAGAGAGAGAACACTTTTGTCAGTTTATTAAATACTGTGATTTTACTAACAGACAATAAAATGCACAAAAGAACATCAAAGCTCTGTTACAGAATAATTAAAGGACTTGCTTCCTTATCCTGCCTTCTAAGTTTTTCCAGCAGTTGTTAAAATACAGATGCAAATGCAAGGTAATTGTATAAACTACCATTTATTATATATGGGGTAAATTTCCAGTACTTAAACAGGCTGTGAAAGGAAGGGCTACACACACATATTATACAAAGGCCATAATCAACTAATCACTCCGGTCTTTTAAATATATACTTTGGAGAGAGAGAGCGTGAGATACAGAGGAAGAAAGAGAACAGTAAGAAACAGACAAAGAAAGAGGCATCATGTGTGCCTTAGTGTAATTAGAGCACAAGAAAACAACCACTGTGCTGGGAAATGAACGAAATGCACAGAAACAAACACACAAACACACAGAGCAGCTGTTCCATTGAGGAAAGATCGCCCTCTACTGACAGACCAGGAAAGGTCAGTGGCATGTCTGCCCAGCCAAATCTTTTCTAGACCCCAAAGCTTGCGTAGTATGAGGTTTTCAATAATATATATACACATATAGAAAAAAAACACACACAATAAATGCAATCACTGTGACAAAAAGCCTTAAATCTTGTTCTCCTTATTTTCCGGTAACTGACTTCTCTGCTATAGACAACAGATGGATGGAAGCACTCTTGGCTTAAAATTGTGAAACTGATCTTCAAAAGTCATTTAAGTGGATTTGAGTTTAGTCCTTAGGCCAAACTGTTTGTTAGCTTTACTTAAGAACTAAATATGTCTTTGATTCTACAACTGTTGTAGCGAAACTTGAAAAGCGGTGAAGTGGTTTGGGCTTAGTGAATAGCTAAATGTGCAGGCAAACTTTCAATACATCACTGTTTTTAAGTTCCTATTTGTCATGCATAGAATAGATTGGCCTTATTCTTTTATTGTTAAAAAAAAACCTCACTGTAGGAAACAACAGGGACAGCCAAATGGCACAGACCGTTAACTGTTGACTATGAGACTGAGAAGATGGGTGTTCTTCCTGGACATACTGCTGCATCCCTTCACACCTCTGCTTGTGATGGTGAGGAGATAGTGTGACCGCTCTGATGCCAGAAGAGAGAAAGAACGCTGGGAATGTTGTGTGATGACGGAAATGGGGGGCTTTAAATTAGGTCTCAAAAGGAAAACCATATTGCGAGACCCAAGGGCACGATGTGTGGGTGCGAAACAGATCTCATGTAAAGCGCTAATACTGCCACATGGGCCTGTAGCATGGGGACATATGTCAGTGTGCGTGAGAGCACTTCAAGCCACACGTTTTGGTTTTGTTTACACTCTTTGCCCTTCTGAGGATCATGCCATCACTGGTAAACACGCAGATTCAATACCGGAGCCTTGGTGAGGTATGTGTGCAAGTGTGTGCGCAGATATGCATGTGTCATGTTTAAGTGTGTTGGTGTGTGCACATCGATATGAGGCGTCATCGCGGGTTCTCTGCTCGTCTGAGAAAATCACACTTCGTGCTCGCTTCCAACCCCCTGCCAGGGACAGGACCCGCTGACAGCACTGCATTGTTATTTCTTCATGTTTGTCAAATGTGGCATCTCAATCGACATGCACACGTACATACGCAGATGTTGTCAGCAGTTCCCATCTTTTCAGACACCTCTCACTCCCAAGTGAGACAGAGTTTGTCAACTCGTTGCAGACAACCCCCTGGAATCTGCACACTCTGTTTCACAGTCCCATCTCAAAGCCATCAACTTTCTTTCCAATTAATTACCAAAGACGACTCTTCACTCTAACTTTTTTTGTTTGTTTGCTTGAGAGTGAGGGTCTCCAGCCAGCAATGGCAAAATCTCAACATTAAAGACCTAAAAATGAGGAGTGCTTTAGATCACCACAGGAGCTCTTTTAGCACAAAAGCTTCACAGGCACACACTTCAAAGAAAACACACACATATGCACACTCACGGGGTGGAGGAGTATTGTCAGTCCACCTGCTTTCAGACAGACTACCTCCTGTTCCTCCTGCCTGCAGCAGGCTGGCCCACCGCTTGTGTCTCCGTCTGCAAGCAGCCCCCTTTTCCAGCTCAGCAGCTGAGAAAGTGCCAATCCCACAGTTTAAAGGCCCCACTGGCCCTGCCAGCATGATAGATAGTTTAGAAATGAGGACGCGTGTTTAAAAGAGAGGAGAAGAGGGGGAAGAGAGGGAGGGAGAGAGAAAAAAGGCACGCAGCAGCAGCTGTCAGACAACACAGAACCCAAGCTTCCATGACCAGGCTCTTAACAGAGAGAAACGGAGAAAAAAAAAAAATCAAACAAAGGGTCTTCTGAGAGGTGAAGCCTAAGCTGACAGGTATGGAGTACGACAGGACTCAAACAGATAAGAAGGTAAAGACATGCAAATACAAACTGCTAGACAGACGAAAAGATTAGATTACAGAGCGTACATGACAGAGAAGGGGCCCCATCAGCTCTCTACAACCAGTACATTTGCATGCACACGGCACCCTGTACTGGTTCAAGTAGATTTAGATACAGCAGCACTTCCTGAATACCTTTTAGGAACTACAAGACTTCACTTGAAATACCAGAACTAGGACAAAATCCACCATCACCACCCCTCAAACATCACTGTGCATTCATGCAAATTTGTCGCCTTTGTTTAACAAGTACATGGTCAAACAGAGTAACTCAAACGACTGACGCCAAGTCCAGGTTTGCTCTTTGAAATTATGCATACTGTAATTTTAATGTTTTCATAACACAAATGACATCTGTGGACAGAGAACTGCAATAATCTAGTTGGAATAAAATTGGAGTTCACTGACTGACAAGTAGGTGCTAATTCCACATGTACAGTAGGTGGATCTTAGCAGGTTGTTCGAGGTGCCAACTCTGTCTAGAAGATCTTGACAGACTGTTGAGTTGACTTCTAATGTTCACATCTCTGACACTTTGAACCTCTTGCGGCTGCATCATGCCAACACACGTGCACAGATTCAACAGGTGCAAACTCACTAAAATCTTCCACTTGGTAACAAGTACGTTAGCTGACATGCTATTGAGATTTAAAATGTGTGGCTGCTCGGGCTGCAACTGATGATATTGTCATTATGGGTTACTCTTCCGATGGTTGTTTTGACTGATGTATTGGTGAGTGAAATGATAAAACGAAAGAAATGTCACACATAACAACTATGCAGAATGCAAAGCGATGTCTTCAACAGTTTTGTCCGCTCTCAAAAAAGTCCAAAACGTAAAGACGATGAGGCTTGCTGTTACATGAGACAAAGATATGAAGAAAATCATGCGTCTTCGGAGCCTTGAATTTGAAAATGTGCACAATTTTTTGCTGTTTTAACAAAATGAATGAAGTTTTTCTGTCAATCATGTTACAATTACGCAAAACAAAATCGATTTACAACAATTTCACCAGCCCCTCTCTGTGTTATTTCTCTTGGTGATCGGTGTAAATGCAGTCAAATGGGCCAGCCCCAGTCAGTGGGCTCCATTTGCAGAAATGTATATATGCCTCCTTTTCCCCCCGATGCTCTCACAGGGGCGCTGCCTAACACTTATTAAACAGATCTTAAGAACATCTCCATTCATCATTGCCACCTCACTTATGCATCAATGCCTCTGTGTGTGCGTGTGTGAGTGTGTGTGTACATATAAAAGTGTTGTCGGTCCATGAGTGTGTGTGTGTGTGGGCCCCAAGAGGTTTACTGTCGGTTCAGAGAGGGGATGATGTAGGAAGATTAATATTGGTGTGACGGCAGAACCATGCCAGGGAGGAAGGGTCACTCATTACCCATCTGACCAGCCGTCTCCAACCCAAACACATAAAAGAAAACGCAAACGCTCGCACAGATGGCAGCGGCAATAAGAAGCTTCTGTAAACTCTTCTCCGTCTTAATTCGCCCATCCCCTCTTCCTCTCTACCTTTTCCTGCTTGTCTTTCATCTGCCTCTCAGATTTTTTATCAGGGACTGATGAAATATATCACATTGGGTCTAGTTAAGTTTAGGGGAAAATGCCCGGCGTGTAAAATGAATTGACTGTCTCAGACTCATCTTTATGGTCAGAGTGTGGAGGATGTATGGACAGTGAGGAGATGGGATGTGGTGGAGACAGGAGAGGGGTCAAATACTGCAATTACCACCCAATTGATTTCCATTGGTGTGACGGAGAGAATAAGTGTTACTCCGTCAATGTTCACTCAACCTGGCAGTGAATCCTCCTCCGAGAAAGAGAGGAAGCGAGAAAGAGAGAATCCTTTCAGCGCATTCATTCATTCTGTTATTAATTAGTGTGTTCATTTCATTTCTTGCAAATGTTTATTCATTCACTGAAGCAGTTGATGATCTGTAACAGTACAAATCTTAACTGTTTTGAAGCATCTTTAAAAAAAGATATGTCTTCTTTAAGCAGGATTTTAAACCACCTCTCACACCAGCTGGACATTTCCTAAGCCTAAAATTACAGAAAAAAAAATCTCCCCTTGCATATCATTTAGGCTCATTTAAGAATTATCTTAAATCCATAAATTGGTTGAGATAACTGTACTTGTATCCTGTGCTATTTTCCCACAATTCAAGCCATTTTTAAAGGAATGAACATAAACATCTTGACGGAATAAAGGATGCATTGTACTGGTAAGAAAATTGCACTTTAGTTAGAAATGGGGCAAAATGATCTCATCCCATTAGCAGTGGCAAAATGGTGATTTTAGGACATAAAAAATGGCTTGTATGGGAGAAGTTGCTTTTTTGGGAAGACAAGAGGAATCTTGGGAAGAGGAGGGGAGAGAATGTGCTATTAAGCCAGGCTTATGTTTTACACAAAGTAGTCAGACAGACGATCATAATGTGAGTGAGTAGGTTCCATATACACCATCGTGGCCAAAGCTTCCTGTTAAAAAAAAATAAAACTATATTTTAAAAACTACCCACGCAGGACACTTCCAGATTTACAATCTCTTCTTCTCCTTGTCTCCCTGTTTTATTTTATTTTCCTATTTTCTTATCACATCTTCTCTTTTCCTCTCCTCTCTGTTGTTTCTCATATTGTCTTTTCATTCCCCCCTCTGTCTCCCTCTCCTCTCCTCTGCCCTCCCCTCTGGTCTCCTCTCTTTGGGGCCAGACTGCGGTCTGTCGATAGAATCAGTGGAAAACTGTTTGGAAACCCAAACCTCAGTGAAATTATTTGATTACAACCTCCCATTACTTGCTGGTTTGGAGGCATTAAAAAACTTGCTGAGAAGTAATGATTTCCATTTTGTGTTTGAGCTGTAATACAATATTTGCTGTGGTTTCTTTCCAAGGACAGTTGCTTGATTTTTCAGTTGTTTGGACATTTTTAAATTGACATTATCAACATGGAAATGCAGACAGATTTGAATGGGTAAAAGAAAAAAAAAACAGAAGTTAAGGTACTGTTATACAAAAATGGAAAACTTGTGTAATTTAGCAAACTGCCTAAATGTTCCCACTCAACCAAACTGAGCACATTTTTCATCCTATGGGGAAAGTGTGAGTTAGTCTGAAGCGGTTGACTAATTAGCCAAAAGTCACAGAAAAATGACCCCGCAGTACAACAGGAGATAGACGAGGACTAATTAAGGCTACCTTGTCTCTCACCAGCAATTAAAAAACAACAAAGCTCTGCAAATTTTCCCCCCAAATCTCTCTGTCTCTTTGTCTTTTCTTCTCAGACTATCTCGACCTAATTTATCCTTTTCATTTATCTCCAGGAAAAAAAGAAAAAAAAAAAAATCATATCACAGTGCCATAGCAGATGAGTCTGGAATGTGAAAAAGTCAAATAAGAGGACTGAGGATAAGCAGAGAGGTTAAAGGAGGAGAGGATGAGGCGAGTATGGTGACGTAGTTCATCTGCTGGCAGGGGGATATTTACAGGAGGTTGTGTTTGGACACGTGCATACACATCGCCATTTGTGCGCAGATATAAACACATTTGTATATATGTGTGTGTGTGTGTGTGTTTGTGTGTGTGTGTACGTGCGTGCAAGTGTACATATGAGTGTGTGTGATTGGGTTGTTTGGCAGGTAGAAGGCTGTGAGTGCAGCCTGTCACAGCCCAGCCCTGATTACTCTGCACCATTCATCAAAGTGTCACCTCCCTGACAGCCGCTAATAAATATACTGCCACAGACCCCCACTCGCACCTGGCAGCGCACCACATTCACACACACGTACATACACACCATACCCCTCCGCCTCACCCCCATACACACACACACATTCTGCCACCCCCAGCCACCCGATGCAGCACCAAACACAGCTCGAACAGCAACACATCCTAGAGCTCATTTGCTAATTGCTGCATTTCCCATCAATTCTGTTTCTGTCTTGTTCAATGTCAACAGGAGCGAGAAGATTTGAATAAATTAATGAATTATATAAATAACCAATGGGGAAACAAGTTACATTACTTCCTTGTGCGTCTTTTTTGCCCCGTACTTTTTACTGTCATTCTATGACATGATGTATCTTATCTTATCTTTAATTGTGAGCACAGTTCTGAATACAAAAAAACAATAGCACACTAAGAAACTTCTTTTATTCTAGCCAAATTCTAGGGACCGATGTTAAATGCATTGTATCCCAGCCGTTCCATGTTTTGCTTGAAAGCTTCTTTACATCCATCCACACTCTCTGACATTGTGAAATATAACTAAACAGTTTTTGCTCTCATATTTCTCTATTAATATATCTTACTGTTAGACATCAAAATTACTGCAGTGCAAACATCTGAAACAATTTTACAGCATATGGTAATGTAATGTTTCAAGAGGCCGCAAAAAAAGCAAAGACTGCTACCTCAAAAATGTGCATTTGCATGTAATTGCTGGTTTGCTTTCCTTTATTTTACTTCATTTGTAGTCAGTGTGGAACACACACCCATGTGGTCATCTTTCCTCTGTTTGTCTATGATTAGGCACTATGTGACTGCTGCAATGATTTGCTCTCTTACTGTAAGAGCAGCCCCTTCGACTCCGGCAGATGCTCCCCGGCTCCCCCTGTTGGGAGACAGATGAAGCGTGTGACTCAACAGGGCTGTGTGAATGAGTGTGTGTGTGTGTGTGTGTTACACAATGCGTGGGACTACGGTTATTTCGTGGCGGAAGCTTGGATATTGGTGTATCCTGCGCTGGAAGGTGTCCTTGCCAAGCTGTGCGTGTGTTCATGTGAGTCTGTGGGCGAGTGTGTGTGGACACGAGGCTGTGGGCATGCTGCGCTGGCAGATGGCATTACTGCATTGCCGGGCCACCCTGGCTAACAGGGGGAGGACAGGGAGAAGGTGGGAAAGGAGGAGGAAATGGGATGTGAGTCAAAGACAGAGTGGGTGAAGATGATTGTAAAAATGAAAACGGCAGAGGGGGAGTAAGCAGTAGGTGAGGAAAAAGTTGAACGGATGAGTTATTTTAGGGAAGATGAGGCTTGATGAGGTGATGAATGAATCTATGATGTGGATGAGCAGAGGATAAGGGAGGGGGCAGTCCTACTAACCCATGCCAACTCCTCCCTCAGACTTTAACACGACATTAAAAACAAAACTTTAACACCATAATCTACTGCTCAATTCTTATTACATTACCTATTGTGTAACAATTTTGTTCCTCCAAGTCGAGTTTTGCGTTGGTCAGTTGCTAGCTGCGCTCCAGTTTGTACTGTGTGCATATATGCGTGTGAGTGTTGGCGTGTGCTTGCATGCCTGCTGGGCAGCAGGGCTGGGCCAGGTGTGGAGTGGGAGCAGTGGGAAGACTGGGAACTGTGGGCCTGTTAATTAGAGAGGGGTGATTAATGGGACAGTAGAGAAGGAGCACTGTGTTAGGGAGGAGAGATGAAGGAAGGTGGGAAGGTTGAGGGGAGAAGGCAGGTGGGGGTACGGAGGAAGGAGGAAGGAGGTAAACTGTTTGGGAAAGGGGGAATATGCGATCATGTAAAAATTAAGAATCTGGGGGAAAGAAAACTATGTATAAAGCCTCAGTCAGGGCTCTAATGATAGAGTGGCCGCTGTCTAGTATGTTATACTGTCAGTTGCATGAGATTTTGACAATGCCTAAGAGTTTCCGTGCATCTTTGGTGACGTCCGCCTTGGTATCGTGTGCGTTATTGAGATGTAAGAAGTGGCGTTGTGACAAACACTCCTCGGGGGATGTGGCGTGTAAACACCAATCATTTGGCAGATGCGCTGTGAGCAAATTGGCAGTGTATTCCCCGCGGCCAAGCCACACACCATTATCAGGATTGAGACTAATCGTGTGCCGTCTCCCATATGAGGAGCAATTAATTCACCCGGTATCAAACTGCATGAGAACAGACCGTAGAGTCAGAAAAGTAGAGTAGACTGAGGAATGGAGAAGAAAAGTGCGGATTCTGGTGGGGAAGAAGGTGAAGTGAAGCTGAAGGAAATGAGCGAGGAGAAGTTTGAGCGTGGTTTGATACATTTTCTCCGGGATCAAAACTCACAAAAAAAAATAAATAAATGCTGCTTTTAGTTTCATGGTGAGTCGTAGAATTCAATCTTGTTTTTAACTGCGATAAACTTTGTACAAAAGCTCACAGAAAGGAGAATTAATGACAAATGAGGAGGGCGTGATGTGAAAGTGGAGTGAGAGAGCAAGAGAAAATTGACTTGAGAGAGTGTTCCGTGAAGCAGCCCTACATTTATAAATGTATTTCCACAAAGATGTGACACCATGATAGTTTTACACACTCTGTATTTCTACAAAGATGACACTTACAAGGAATCATTAATATGAGGTTTCCCCATTCTCACCTCAATCCAGTCTTGAGGCATTGTAGTAGAGAGCCCGCACAGCCAGACGCCAAGCCATTATTTCCTGTCTGATTGCTCTGCGGCCAGCGCGATTAAGGAGAAGACTAAAAGGTAATTTTTCACTATGATGGACAGAAGGAGAAAGAAAAGTGGAGCTGCTCTCGGTTTAATCTCCTGCACATGGAGGGAGTGAGGGAGGGACAGCAGCAAGAAGAGGGAAGCCATCGTTTCCAAGGATACAGTACCCAAATTAATCGTCCAGCCTGATGGCCTTTAGGATAAGATAAGTAGCATTATAATAAGGAAGGCCATATAAAAGACCAGACACAGCTGACAAGGGAAAGTATTCAAACACACACTCTCTCTCTCTCTCTCATACACACTCTCACACACACACACACACATACATAATAAAGATTGGTCATTTAACCTGCTTTATTATTGCACTGGAAATGATTTTACCCCCTTCCAGAGCAGTTTGTCCGTCTGTGTGAAAAGACAAGACAGGACAAATGCGAGAGGAGACACAGAGGAGAGAATTATAGGTAAAGAACAACAAAGGGAGACTTCTTGGAGCCAGAGAGACAGGAAAGAGTCAGAGCAAAAGATGTTTTTTAAGCTCTTGTAATTCATCACTTTGTCACAGGAGAGTCAGGTTGTGTACGTAATTCTAAGTGGTGATCACAGCTTCACAGGGGAGGTGTAGAGGGAGCAAAGTAACACTTCACACTGCGAAAGAACTGTGTGTTTGTCAACTTTGTGGAAAGATTTATTTCACATACCATAAACTGCCAGCGAGGATCTGCTCATGTGAAAAGAAAAAAATGACGAGAGACTGTAGTCGTAAAGCAAAAAAAACGAAACAAAAGGTGCTACCATATACTAGCAGGTATTTACGCTCCTGATGGCGTTCACAGACCACATACAAAACACTTTAGCAATGTGTAAAACACTTAATTCACATGCAGTACATAAAGAGCAGCAACTATAATTGGGTTTGCTAAGCATCAGAAAACATGAAAATTGCTTCAAACATTATCGTACAATCCAACGTGAAGTCTTAAAATTCCCTTGTTGGGTAAATCAGCGTCACTAAACATAATATATTCTATTTACAATAGGGATGCACAATTAAAATCACAATTAAAATTTTGGCATACAATAAAATGAACATGATCAACCACAACATTAACTGTTCAAATTTGCTCTCCTCTTAGATAGCAGCCCGTGTACATAGAATCACTTGGTTTAAACAAATATAACATTAGAGTGCTTAATTTTTTGGTCATAGGCCTGTCCAAGTTGGTAGCACTGCTGTAACTGATTTGGGAGACTAGAGGCTTCTCTGTGCATAACCACCTAGCTAGCATCTACTGTAGCCTGCATGTGAGGTGTTCAGGGAACATTAAAATATTTTCATTATAGCATCTCTTAAATGAGGCGTTTAAGGTACAATGTCATTTCTAATTTGCCTCTAGGAGATGTACTAAATTCAGATACAAAAGATTATTTAAGGTCTTGTTCTAATGCAAGAATTTGTACATTAAATCAATAAAAGAAATCATCATAAATAATTGCAGTCTCAATATTAATCAAAATAATGTTATCATTTTGATCATAATCATGTGCAGCTTTAACTAACAGCTTAAAACAAATGAAAAGCGACATAACTTGTCATTTAAAAAAGCTGGAACCAGCATATATTGTATACAAAGAATTCTAAACAATCCTTACCTATTAGTGGCTTAAAAAGTGATCAACTTCAAACTGGATTAAGATAAATGAGTTGACTAAGTTCTTTTTCAGGTGATTGATTACAAAGCCTTAGCATCACTATGTGCTCTGCTCAGCAGTCTCATTACTAGATATGCTTGAAATCAACTATATTTTGTTAATACATTAATATCTTTCATCACCAACAGATACCAACACCTTTCCTCTCAGTGCTGTCCTGGCAACTTAACTGGAGAAAGAGGTTTATCAGCTTGTTATGTCAATCTCTCCACCCCCTGCTTTGAAGTTTTTAGCCTGTGTGTGTGTGTGTGTGTGTGTGTGCGTTTGCTTGAGCACTTGTGCGCATCAGCATACTCTTGAATAGAGTCTGTCGGCTCGCTCGCAGTCCCAGTTTCGCCCCCATTGAGTGATTGTGAGTGTGCGTTTCCCGCAGAGCAAACATGTTAGTTCGTCTGTTCTCACAGTGGGCAAACAGCGAAGGGGGCTCATGAGCGGTGTTAATGGAGAGACGAAGGAGAGGGGTAACGGGGAGACTGTGGAGGCAGAACAGGAGGTGAGAGAGTGGATAGGGGTTATAATTTAATGTGGAGCAAGACTTGCGTCAGTACTTAACGCAAGTGGCTGCTGTGTGTCAAATATAAGCAGTGTGTCGGTGCAAGTGTGTTTGTGTTTGTGTAAGGGCCACGGGGC
Source organism: Stegastes partitus (assembly GCF_000690725.1). NCBI lineage: Eukaryota > Metazoa > Chordata > Actinopteri > Pomacentridae > Stegastes > Stegastes partitus. The sequence continues at coordinate 21,878 of NW_007578630.1, forward strand.
AACCTTGGAGAAACTCCACTAATTGCGACCACTGGGTTTTACCTGAGGGTCTTCTCTGGCTAATATCATTAGCTAATCTGCTGTGTGTTGTCCCCCTTGCCCTCTCCATCAGAGCGCCCCACTCTAGTAATACAACCAGCGGCATCCACCACCACCACCACCACCCCCGCCCCCCTTTAAAAGCCCCCACTTATACCCCATGCCTGCTTCCCAGAGCCCAGCACAGACTGCTGAGTCCGGGCTTGTGCTTCTGGAAGGGCCCTGCATCTGGGCTCCACTGACAAAGAAGATTAATACCTCAGACACAAGCAGACACACAAGCATGGGCATACTCGCACACATTTTTGCACCCACATAGCCAGGTACCCTTGTGGATCCTCTTCAAATGCACGCAAACACGCACATTCCAGCCTCAATCAAAACTAAAAACAGAGGGGATCTGCGCATCCCACCTTTGCACCACCCATACTCCCTCCTTCATCCTGCCTACGTTTCTCCAGGCTGTGGACCACTCCAAGTCTACCTCCCAATTTCCCCCCTCTTTGCCCCCAACCACCCCCCACCCCAGATCTCACTTTAAATAGAATCTCCAGGCCACAGAAAAACAACTTTCTGCTGATGCGACTACTCCTTCATCCTTCCCATCTTTCCCCTCTTACTCCCACTCCCATCACACACCTATGGTTATAGAGAGCACGGCCGGCTGAATATGAGCCCTGAGCTCTGCTGCAAACGTTATATCTGAGTTAGTTACCAGCATGCTGCTGATGCCCCCTGTGGGGAAAGAAGTCCACGAGGCAAACGTGCTCTCACAAGTCTGTTTTCATTCAAAACCAACAGCATCCAGGTTGATCACTGGTTGAAAGAAACAATACAACAGCTGAATAAAGACACATCAACAAACTTTACACAAATTTAATCACAGTTAATAAATGATTTTTAAAAAATAAAGAAATAAAAATTGATAATTGGAAATAAAAAACAATTAGGTTTTTTGTTTCATTTTTTACATTTTTAAGAAGTAAAACTTTCCACAACTGGCTTACACTGATGTCCAAGTGACCACTTATCCATTTTCAGGACTGGTAAATGTTAAACTGCTAAAATGATGCCACCTAACATAGCCTATTTGGGTGAGGTGAAAAGACAACGGGCAAACAAAGAAGTCTTGAGGAAACAGAGAAGAGGGTTATTTCCAGATGTGAATTATTTCTATACCTCACCTCTGTGTGTTCTAAGTGGAAACTCCCTGGCATTCCCCTGTGGGCTGCCAAATGTGCGGTTCGGCCCACAGGAGAGTGGAGCGAGGGGTGTCAAAGGGGCTAGGGGTGTTGACATAACCTCCTTTTCCCAATATTCACCTGCTATGACTCAAGCACCACACCTGTGACTGGAGGCCAGGTGTTTGGATTTGTATGACTTGGGAGTTAAACAAAAAAAAAAAAATGTGCAGCAGCAGGAAAAATATGAGGAGGAAAGAAAATGAGCGAGAGAGAGAAAGGGGAAAAGGCAGGCAATTGAATGGAAAAAATATTTGACCGTAGCGTCGGAGCAAAGGATCAGATAAAAGAGTAATCACTTAGACAGGGACGACTCCGGCACATCTCTGCACGCCAAAACGCTTCCCCGTGTCAGCACATTGGCTGCTTGTCAAAGAACAGAAAGAGAGCAACAGAGAGACTGAGACAGAAAGACCAACCAATAGGAGGGAATCTGCAGCTGCACCACAACCAGAAGCGTTCAGAAAAAGATGCAAAGGAAGAGGGAGAGAAAGTGTCGGTAACTGTTCAACCAGAGAAAACGGTAAATTCAGGTGAGTGAAACTTAGCTTACAGCAACCAGCAGACGCTTCCATAAGAAATTACAGAGAGGAAAACCAAAAAGGCTGGCCGTTACATCAATTAAAAATGAGAAGAGTCCAGAGATCTCCAGATAGAGAGAGAGACGAGCTGTTTAAGGGACACAGAGGGAGTGAGGTGCTAAAAACCATGCACATGCACAAAGACAAACAATGCATGTCCTGGACAAGGGGTCACAAAAAATGCCCCTGCAATTTTGAGGTTGACAGATACTGAATATTGCTCGTAATGCATTTGTTTTCAGTTTGGCTCTTTATGCTACTAGAAGAAAACTGTTTGCTTTTCTAATATTATAAAACAGAAAAAAAGCAAAATTGTCACAATGTTTGTTTTGGGTATTCATGAAAGCGTTTCAATAAATAATCACAAATCCCAGCTCATAAATGTATTTGCTTAAAGAAATTATTTCGGTTTTTTTTCCGTGCGAAATAAAGTCTTAAAATGACATAATTACCAGCCTGATATAGTGCCACTTACCAATTGGATTCTATCTTTTTTTAATTCATGTGTCTTTGTGTAATCTACATTTAATGATTCATGCACCACAGAGAGATGACACAGAAATAGCAACAAAAGTGGTTTAACTGATTTGATATCAGGCTACATAGCTTTCCCTGAAAATATATCAAACTGTCTTTTCGACTGTGTGTGTGTGAGGGGGAAGGGAGCCGAGAAAATAAAGGTAATATTATTTAAGCAAAAATAATAAAACACTTTTACCACGTAATTTTACCATGACTCATATTTCAATATCAGAACCTAAAGTGGGAACATTTGTGAACATTATAAAAATGAATAACTACAGTGGGAAGTGTCATGATCAAACTTGTAATGTTGTTTGGGGTATATTGTAGGTGTATTCTTCCATTCTCTGCGCCCTATCGGACCGGCATTCCATGTCCTTATAAATAATTCATTTTTTAATCTGATTTCCCAGAGCGATTCTCAGTGTGTTAGTCACATATTCAATAACGGTGCGCCGTGAATAATCTGGCTGTGTGTTTCTGTGATTTTTTCCCCCCGTTTTCTGCGGAGGGGCGGGCAGGTCGGAGTCGGAAAAGTGACTGAGGAGAGGAGAGGAGAGGAGAGGAGAGGAGTCAGGTGCATCATCAGTCAACATCCCTACAAGATGACAATGAACAGATGCATGCAGTTCTGCTACACATCCATGTTTAGGATTACTTGTCTCTCTCATCTGGAGCCTGAATATCAGCGCTGTCTCTCCTAGCGCTTTCTTCACAGCCACACACATCTGGAGGGCTGGGGATGACTTGTTCAATGATTAAACAATTTCTCAACTGACAGTGAGAGGTGGGAAATCATCAAGTTTAAGAGAAACTGCAAAACACAATCCAGAATTGTTTCAATATGTGCACTATAACAATGTTTAAAAAAAACTCTTGCAATATATTGCATTTTGTCCTTTTTGATGAATACATTAACATTAGAAAATCTAAATAAAAAACATAATGCGTCTTTTTTTCCATTGTTCAGATTTTTGGTTCTGGGACTATTTCCAGCGTTCCCTCACAAAACCAGAGATGTGGAAAACAAGACTTGTGATTTATAGCAGAATACAATTTATGGAAGAATTTGTCTTTAATAATGTAGGGCAAATATTTCTGGCAAAAAACAAGCTAAATATAATGCAGATCTTTTTTTTCCCCTCAAAGTACCACAAACTTGAGAGTATGACACAAATATTTAGAGCGGTGGAGGGGTGGAACTGCCTCACCATACCAATGCCACTGTCCTTTCCCCCATAATGCCCTGGGTGCTGTTTCTTCCAGCCACACTGTCTGGCCACAAACACAGGCAAACATGCAACTGCAGTTCGCCGAGACCTCATAACACAGCAGACGCTGATTTCAATGTGTTGCCATTTGTAGCGCTTTCTTTCAAAAATATGTATCTAATTTACAATCTCAATAATATGATATTTTCTTAGCCGCAGGCAAGTGCGTCCCACAACAATAGAGCTTGAGGTCAATGAAAGGCTTCGTACTTTGTCAATATGAATAAAAGAGCAAGAATCAGACGAAACACAAAGATGGAAAATTCCACAACCAGAAACTGCGTCTCAACAGTGTGGCGCAGTGGAGAGACGTGCACGTGAATGTTGTGCTTTTAAGACGACGGCCAAAATCACAACACATTTCTGCTAAAGGCTGCGTGACTAAAGTCTGTAACCTAATATTAGTGATGAAACACAGAGTTAATAGTTAGTTTTTTCTTACACTGTGCTCTGCTGAAATTGACACATCTCAAACTTCATGAATTAGTGTGTGGGTGTGTATATGCGTGCACCAAGTAGAGAGGGCAAAAGGTTCATGAATAAAGACAGAATTAGTGCATCTTGCCAATTCTGAAACAGCACAAACAAGACTAAAATGATATCTTTCAAACAACCAATTAGCGCATTCACTTGTGTCCACTCAGCAGGTTTGTTTATATTCGATGGTATTAAGTAACTAAATATGAAGTGATGGACCTGACGCCTGAAAAACCTTCATCTATTAACTCTATTATCACGCAATACATGGTAACTAAGAAACTTCACCTCTGACCGTCCGGTGTCATAAACAGAGACACAGAGTTAATGATAAAGATGTCTTGTGGCAGGATGTGGTGTGATTGTAACGACAGAAAAAGAAGACTGACTGACAGGATCACTTTCTGGACAGCAAGTGGACAGAAATCACACACAAACACACACACACACACATACACACACATACATACACATACATACACATGAATACACACAAATACACAAAAATACACACAAATGCACCTGGATCTGTGAGCTGTAGGAAACCTCAACAGTTGGCTGGACAAACCTAGAGCACCCCCTAGTGTAATTTTTCCATAATCCACAAGGCCACAATTTCCAACTGAGGAAAACATGTTTTTGATAATGCACATATGCTCACCGATAAAAATGCTCGAGGTCAAAGTGCAGCAACACAAGAACAGCACTGCTTCTCATGTTAATCATATGACATTGCAACTTTTTTTTTGTTTGTTTAAATCTAACCAAACTATATGACTTTAAAGAATTGGGGCTCCAACTCCTCCTACCAAGCTTTAAAAAAAAAAACAGCTTTGTAGACTGTTGTGAATTAAAGAGCTGCTAATGTTTTTTATGCAACTTCACAGGCCATTACTCAGTTGTTTTTTTTAAACTTTGTTTAATCCTAAGAGGTCAGACTTGGATGATTTAATGTACACTTCAACACAGCACAACTTGTTTGTTGGGCAACAAAATTTCAATAAATCAGTAGATTACAACACCCCAGACGAAGGCTGACCTGAGGTCTTTCTCTCAGGCTAGCAGGCAATGATCCCAGAGTCATTTTTGGAGGGATGAATGCAATCCGAGGTCCTGCCCGGCATCCAAAGCAAATCCTTGGCTAAAGCATAATGTGTATTTCCATCCAGGCTCATGTAAGTGTTTGTGATTAAAAAGGGAGATATGAGAGCCGAGGCGTTTCTGCAATCTTGCACATCCTAATTTGGTACTAGGGGAGTTAACACACCTGCCAGCTTCCTGCTGACGAGGGTGATTTCTCAACTGTTGTTGTTTGTGCGTCAGTTTAAGGAAAGGTGAAGACGGTGAGAAAGGGAGAGAAGTCCGGGTTGGGCAAGACAGAGCAAACACACACACAAACACACAAACACACACATCAGACACAGATCTCAGGCTGCTGCCAATAAGAGGCAATCCTAACATGTGAAAATGTTGACTGCTTGATGATTGATGGTGGTTATTTGTGGCTTTCTAACCCTCCTCCTTTGCCTCCACTCCCCCTTCTTCCTCCTCTTTCTTCGCCTTCCTCCTCCTCCTGTTCTCCCTCTCATCTTCGTGCTGTTGCCCCCCTAGACAATGTGAAGATGATTAATAATGTGTAATGTTGTGTAAGCAGCCTGCTGCCCATCATTCCTACCTCATCGGACATTCTTCAAAACCTGAACTCAGGCGACACGCGTGTGCCCTCCGAACCCCCGAGTTCCAGGTAACGTGTCAAACTCCGGACACAAAGCACAAAATTAAATTAGTAGAATTCAAATAAAATAAAAACTTGTAGAAAATGTATACCACATATCTGAGGAGACCAACTATTTTAATAATTTTCTACTTATGTGCACCCTTATATTTCAGACAAAAATCAAAAGTGTGCAAGACTTTTTTGGGGGAAAATTTTATTTTTACATTATGTACATCTATATTTCTATATTTAGACGTTGGTATGGGGACAGACATAAATAAAGATGTGAACACGGAGACAAATGAATAAGTGGCAGTGTTGCTCTCGGTGTGTGCTATTACTGCCACACTGCCATCTCCCCATCCATCACTCGCTAACACTGTGCATCTGAGTGTGTGTAGTGTGTGTGTGTGTTTGGAGGAGGAAGAGGAGGAGGATAAGGAGAGAGGAAGAGGAGAGGACATCAGAGGCCACAGTGCAAGTTCCTCATCCATCATTCTGTAAGACCAAACTTTAGAAGCAAAGGAAAGGGAGACGGGAATGGCAGAGAGGAAATGTTTTCTCAGAATGATTCCTTGCTTCCTTAGACTTTTCCTGAAGCAATCAATGAGGCAAAACCATGCCCTCGATGTTTCGACAGCACGGCCAGGAATTCCTCTGTTTTTTGACTCACTCTCTCCGGCCGGCAATCGTCCTCTTTTCTGCCGGACCCTCTGCTCTGTTCTTCCTCTGGCTGGTCTACAGACAGACTGGGGGGAGGGTCACAGAGAGAGAGAGAGAGAGAGAGGGAGGGAGAGGGGGGAGACAAGACAGGACAGGGCCTTTAGTCGAGAGATCATTACCTTTACATTATTAATGTATGTCCAAACCACAAAGGACATTCACAGACAATGAGGAAGAGAGTGACTGCTTCTCTGCTCTCTGTAGCAAAACTTACAGAGAAGGTAGATTTCTGGATTAAAGTATTTGGTGTGTGTCCTAAATGACTTTTAAAGTTCACTGCAGAGCAAGGTATTTAATGAAATATTTTATATGATATCGATACAATTGTATTATTAGGGCTGAGTATTCAACTTTTTTTGGTCAAAAATGTGTCCGTAAAAACTGTCATGTACGAAGAGCAGAGAATAAATGATTTGCCGGATTTGTATATTTATCCTTCAGTCGGACAGTCCTGATTTAACAATGTGCAATTTATGGCATAGTTTTTTGTGCTAAAGATGAGCTGAACATATGAGAGGTTTGGCATCTTTTTTTACATAAAAAATAAATAAATAAACAAACTGTATTATCATTATTTAATATAATTCTAATATTACTACTACTACATATTTGTTCAACACAAAAGTGAATAAAAGCTACAAAAGAATTGTGGCGATACCTGTATTTATCAAACAATAATTTCATTTAGTTTTTTTTAAACTGATTAAATAAAACAGTAAAAGTCTAGAAAATTTTAAAACAAATGTAAACAAATGTGTCAGCATGTGTCTGCGTATATGCAACGCATAAAGCAGGTTTGGCAGACACTTTGGTGAAGCTGTGAGCATAATTAAGGAGTGTGCTGTGTGTTTCATTAAATGCTCAATATATCTTGTGTTTTCTGGATCATTTAAGCCCCATTACAGAACAGTGGCACTGCTTTAATTTCTAAAGTGCCTTTCAAAGGCATCACCTCAGGCGCTTATTTCTGCTCTCTCTCACACACACGCACACACACGCACACACACACACACACACACACGTATGCATACACATACATCTGCATGTACATATTCTGTGCGTCATGTACACACTTTCACACATTTGTGCTAACATGCAGGAAATGCGGATGCCCACACACCTGCATTTTTACTTACAAAAAATATGTAAAATAAAAATAGACTGTGTATTCTCGTATTTTAAAGCTTTATTTCTGTCCTTCTCTACACTGTGTCTGCTTTCGTCCCTCTGTGTATCTTTGTCTGTAACAGATGACAGCAGCCTTGCGGCGGCTGGGGCCGCTGTCTTGGCTGCCAGAACCATTTGACTTGCCAGCTTGGCCGAAGGATGAACCCCAGGACTAACTGGTGCCAAGGTCAGATTCTCTCTGAGTGTGAGTTTGTGTGTACACAGGAATGCATTTGTCCATTTAGTTCAAGGTGTTAGAGCTGATGAAGTCTGCTTAGTTACAGTATATTCACTGTGCTAAACGTTACAGGGAAAATTCCTCCTGTGCATTTGCAAATTTGATCTTTAGTGCTTGCATGTGAAGGTATGTGAGAAGCGTCTGCTGAGCCAGCTGCAGATTGAAGGGAGGTGGAGGTAAGGGGAGTGTTGTTCAGAGCAATTGATACATTGCGAATAGAGTGGGCTTCCTGTCCGGGTTTTGTGGCTAAGGTGCTAAACGCTTCAGGAAACCAGATACACTTGCACATCCTCTAAAGAGATAGAGGGACAGGGTAGAAAGGTGGGGGAACATGAGGGCTGGAAGGGGTAAGAGAAAGGTAGAAAAAGATAGTCGCTCTGAGGTATGACTGCAGCGCTCCCATACCTCCAAATAATCTGAGATTATTCAAACTTGGTACGACAGCAGCAGTGATGGCGGTTTGAAGTCAAAGAAGGGTTCATTTCTCAGAGAATGCCTTTGTCGTTTGTTCTCCTTCTCCTCTCTAATGAGATGGAATGTGGCTAAATTAGCAGCTGAGAGGCAAAGCTTCATTTACAAGACAATCAAATGATCCTTTACAAAACACACTCAATATGCATTAGATGTCGGCTTTGTGAATATAGGATGGCCTCCTTATGCACTCAAATGAGGAGGGGGGAGTATTTGGATGTTGCGCGGCTGTGAAAAATGCCGAACTGAAATCATCCATCACAATGCAATAAAAAGGCCTGCAGCGCTCTGAGTGGGTGAGAGGAGTGAGATGTTTGTATTGGCCCACTGGGTTTCCCTCTGTGAAGGAGGGAATGTGTAAATGAACGTGTAAATGTTAAAAAATGTTCTTTTTATTAGACGAATTGCATCATTAAATCACATTATAAAAACAAAAAATGCACCATTAATTTCCTCCCCAAACAGCCATAAGTACATGTCTCTCTGTCCCTGTGCCTATCTCTGTGTACCCCCATGGGGCGTCAAAAGCTATTCCATTCCATTATACAGATCAGTCTGGTTGGGGAGATCTATGAACACATGTTTGGGAATGGATGAGGCAGAAGGCAAAAAGAAAAAAAAAAAACAACTTTCTAATTGTGTGTAGGCTTGTTTCCCTGCCTACTAGTCAAACAGGTAGTGTCTCCTTTCCACTTTTTGCCCTTCCTCCATCAGGACATGAAAGGTAGCATGAATAATAGATGAGGGAGGTGATGAGATCAATCAGAGGCTATCAGTCTGAGAGATAGGAGTGGACAGAGTAGGATGTAGATCTGCACTGGACTAGAACAGCAGGCCTGCTGTCAGAGATAGCAGGAGGAGGTGGAGATAAGCACTGATCTATAGAACATGAGAATGAGTTGACTTGAAGACTGGAGAGTCCAAAATATATGTACAGAGCGGAATGAGAAACATCTCGTCGTAAGCCTGCATTCGCACCCATCCCTGCATGCATTGACCTCCTGCACCTCTGCATCTCACATCTGTGACAATGCCACCGCAGCATGACAAATGCAAACAAAAGGTTCACCTATTCATCACTGTACGGGGGAGGGTGGGGCTAATTGCACAACTGTGAAAATTATGACATTCTGTTGTTTTGTTTGTCCTCTAAGAGATTGCAATGCTGAGGATGAAGGTGTAGCGGCGAAAAAAATATCTTTGCAGCGTTTTTTTGTGAAGGGGCACACGAAGGCTAGGAGACACACAAAACAAATTCACAAACACACACACACACACACAAATACAGTTTGCGTCCCTACCACCTATACCTCGTCTCTGCTTGCAGGCATGATTAATCCAGTGCAGAGCAGGACGATTTTGACCCTAAACAGAAAAGTCCTGTTGAGGCTGCGAGAGGCACTGATTTATGTATGTACCACTGCATCCACATTAATTATCCCCATGCAGGTGCAGGCCCAAATTTCTCATCCCCCAGCTGTAGCCGTGTGCTGTGATACACTCAAATATACACACACATACACGCACAAATAAATAAATAAGGCAAGCACATGCAGCCTGCCCCCATTGTCTTGCCAGGCTGTACTTATGGTGTCTGGGTGGCACAGAGAACACTGGCCGTCACAGCGGTGAAGGATTGTGCACCTAGATTTAGCACAAACGCAAATAACAAACCAACTGCAAACACAAATAGAAGCACGCAGACAGAGTTTGTCCTGAAACGCTGTCTGTGGCAGCACATGTTTTCCTGCTTCCACTTCTTCACCTTCTCTTCCTCACACTCCACCAGTGAATCTTATGCTTTAGTAGCCATACCACGGAGCAAGAATGCTCCATTAGAATTAAATGTTCTGCTTTAAGAAATATATTTAATGCTTAATTAAACACATTTTTAAACTTTAACTGGGCTATAGGGACCAAGTCCTCTTTCTGAAAGTCAACTTAAATTATCGACTTTGCCAGTAGAATCTAAGGCATGATCCTTATATTTCAATGTTGTGGATGGTCCAGGTTGGTGCTACATCGAATTACTTAAAAAAAGTGGACTACAGCTATCTGTTACAATTCAGCATCTTGTGTTTTCAGTGTGAAATGATAATGCGAAATGCAAGCGTAACTACAGCTGTCAAATAAATGTTATGGAAACAACAGTTACAGCTGTTGACTGAGAAACATGCTGGAGTAAAATTATGCAATGCACAGTGCAGCTTTGGGAACTTAGTAACTCCCTTCGCTTCCCATTTCAACCTTATCTGCAAAAACTTGTGTTTCATGTCCTACTCCTGTATTTCTTTTCTCCTTGCTGGTTTTGTTCAAGTTATTGTCCCCAGGTGACACCAGGCTCAGCGTTACACCTGTGTTTGTGTCTGCATGCGAGTCTGTGTGGGACAAGCAGCTCTACCACTGTGTTTCCCACCACTGTGCTTCCCCTAACAAAGCTAGCGGTGTGTGATGTGTCACTGAGAGCTCCTCTCATTATGGCCTACATTAGCACCCTACCTCGCCCTGATTACTCCCCTGCTGAGCTGAACTCCACAGTGCAAGTGTGTTTCTGTGTGTCTGTGTGTGAGAGAGCCAGAAAGGGAGTAAAAAATGAAACAGAGACCTTTCTCCTCTTTAGGGTGAACACTGTCTCTTCATCCCACTGACAGCTTCCTCATTTCTCTAATACAAATGGCTGGCAGTGCGGGTCGGCATGCATCAGAAGCTTGGGAGTGGGCCCCATCACTGCTCCTCTGTCGATCTCATTTATTACCCAGTTTGTTTGCACTCTTATCCGCGGCCTTGCCCTGCCAGCCCATCCATCAACACACGGACACACTCAGGCGCACACACACACACATCTGCCCACCGACTGACAGCACCTTGTATTCCCCGGGCATGAGACACACAGACACATACATGCTGCTTTCCACAATTGCATGAGCCCTCTTATCCTTAACTCTACACCGTGTTTGTTGCCCCAACACCACACACCTCCACATGTAGTTCAAATGGTGAATTCTCCCACACTTCTTTTTCCTGTCACACCACTTCATCAGTGTCATCCATTCTTGAGCTCTATTTCTTTCTCTGCTCTTGTTTTCATTCTATAAACACTTTCCCCTCGTCACAAATCCCCAAGAGGATGAGTGTGCATACTAGCGTGGCATTGGTCAAATCCTCACTCATCAATATCCATCAATATGCATAATCTTATAGATCTATCAATCAATACCTTCAAGAATGCCTGGCCACAGCCCGTGCTATCCCCTGGGGGGTACTGTGAACACGCTGGCATTACACAGAGGAAACGGAAAGTGAGGGTAAAGCAAGATGATCAAAACAGAAGCACCTTTATCTGAAAGATTACAAAGATGTGCAGTGGTTGTCTTTAAAAGTTTTGAAGGTGGCACATCTCATGCAGAGAAAGTAACAGCATTGTTTTTTTCAAATATGAAAACCTAACTTTAAATAATAGGAAAGCTTCAAAACAATTAAAACCTTTTTTCACAAAACACTGACAGCAGTTTTCTTGTGGCAAGCCTTACCCAAAATATTAAAAGAGCATTGCATGGCATGTTAGATAATTAAGCACACACATTTCACGATTATAAAATAGTATTTCATCTGATTTTTTTGTGAAAATAAGCTGGCTTGAAAATAGGCAATATGAAATCAACAGCTGTGGGCAAAACCAGCATTTTGAAACGAATAAACAAAAGTCAGATGTTCCTCCAGTCTGTTGAGTTGACAAACACCTGACTTCATATAGTGTACGCTTTTAACATCAGGTTTTTCATCATATCTATTTCACTTCATTCTATTTCATTTTAGGTAACTAAAAACAAAAGATCAAGTTAAAATCTGTGTGAAGGAGACAGACACAAGTTTGAGTGGCAGCCTGAAAGAGAAATTCTAAAAATGATATATGCACAGCATTTAAGGTTAATTCTATATGTGTTTATATATTAACAAAACAGCATTGACTTTTTTACATTTTATTGTTCAATAGCTTAATACTGAATACTGGAGTTCCCATGTCTAATCAGCTGATAGTTTCACAAGACAATTCACACTTTGTTGGAGTTGTCGAAACTGCAGAATCACTCAGGTTGTACAGCTTTGTTACAAAGTGATGCTTCTATTACCTCATAAACAAAAGTGAGTACAAACAGCGGTGTTAAGTCAAAGCCTGTTTCCCCGGTGGCTTGCAAAGAGACGCAAGCCTAAAATATAAAATTCATTTTGGCCCGTCATCAAAGTCATGAAATTAATGTTAGTAATATACAGCTGGTCTGACCTGCTGTTTGTCATTTTGGACATCAGCATTAATGAGGGAAGCTGCCACCTGAATATTTTGTACACTGACCTTTGCTAATAAGAGTTTCACAACTGAAGTCAAACCCACTGGTGCGCATAAATAATTTGATATATTCATACACTATAAGTTGCTTGTAATGTTTGCACTGTAGAGCCCTGCTGTAATTGATAGACTGAAGATGGAACTAATATCCAGCAGATTAATGGGTAATGAAAACACTTATCAGTTGCAACTCTAAGGCGACAGTTCCTGTCAGGAGGAGGATTAGGTCAAGGGGATTATTGATACACTGTATAATTTTAAAAAATCTAATTATTACTGATTGGACCAAACTAACGCTATACCTGAGAGACCACTGGTGATGACAACCTGTCATATGCACATGCTCAGTGCACCTCTTGCACCAGACAGCACTAACACTACAGCATAGATTTCTCACTGTCTCAAGGTCTGATCGGTGAAGGAAAAAAAAAAAAAAAAAAGCACCACCTTCCTGTAAAATGCTACATCACTAAAACCATTTTTTTCTTTTCTAGGGACAGATCAGCCAGAGATAATCAATACTGGTAATTATGTTTACGGGAAGTCTCGGTATAATTGGCAGTTAAAGTGGGAAATGTTTTAAAAATAAATGTTATTATGTCTGAGTAAAACAATTTCCAGTACCAAGCTAGTAAAAACTCTGTGGCACCTCATATCCATTTAGAAAAGTACTCATTTTTAAATATTCTTGTATGCAAAATAAACACAAAGGGACATGTAAATCAAAAATACTTATCTGCTTTATCATACAATACGATATGTTTGCACTCAAACCAACCACTGGGTTTACACACACACACACACACACACACACACACACACACACACACACACACACACACACACACACAGACACACACACAGAGCATGTTTTGGGGGCCAGCTGCCAGCAAATGAAGGATCTCCTTCCCAATTCACTTGTTATTGTGCTGTCTGGGTGACAAGTATACCTATAGAGTGAGTATTTATTTCCGGAATGTTTTGTTCCGTTTTCCTGCAATGATGAATGTTTCTTTTATAAATCCATCGCCAGGCCTTTTAAACCATAAACAATATTTCTCCAGCCCAGATTCCTTGTGCAGCAGTCTTGGGGAACCTTGAGATTTCCAGGCTCTGATTTAATGGCTCGTAATTCTTGAAAGGCAATCCTTCTTCACCCTCCGACGCTCAGATGCACCATCGTTCGGGCAGCCCACCACGCTCGGCCTCTGCTCCCCTTTTAGATCCCCAGGCCAGTCCAACGCCAGTTAAAACTATTCAGCTGGAAACAGCACCGTGCCCCTTCTGCCACTGGCACTTGATTATCTGCTATGTGCTGACAGGACAGGGCTTCCCGTTCAAGTTTTTGTAGATGTGTGAGCAACGCTACCGAGAACGGGACAGGTTTGCTCTGAGGTGCGTTTTCAGGATCAGTGGCAGCAGGAAGATGTCATCATATCGCCTAATGTTTCAAGTATATCTCATATTCTCTTCAGTTGGTAATATTGATGAAAAAGACACTACTCAACAGCCTACACTGAGTATGGCTCCTGGCCAGTTTAATGAACTAGAAGAAAGACATCCTCTTAGGAAATTAAGTTGTCCTTTATGACTCTGATAGACTTTGTTTCGGGTGTGCTTATGAGGACTGAAAGAACAAAATATAGGTTTTAACCTACAACATCAAGGCACAGATACAGTCCAAAAAACAAACATACACATATAGTAGTTCTGCTTAGACCAAGATACACGGATGTAAAGCGAAGTCAATTTGGGGCCTGCATGCAGACCCCAGTGAGCATATGCAATGATGCAGTTTACATCCAGCTGACTCACAAGCTCATGTCGATGAGAAAACATAAAGTTAGACTTCAGTTTGTAAGTGCAATCATCAGTTAGATGTAGCAGATGCATTAATACATATAGATGAAATACAAATTGTTTATTCATGACCAAAAGAGAAGAGTCTGGAAAAGATTTGCAGGGTGGTTGGGTGTTCAGAGGGCAAAAACAGGAAAACGCACAAAATATTATACATTACATTTTTGCATCTGCCATTTAAAGTGTCTTAGATACCTGCAAGTCTATCTCGATGTCTGCTGTTTAAGATAAAATAGGAATTATTAACTAGCAGGAAGGACAGGCTGCCTAAAAACTCGTCACCACAACTTTGTACAGTGTCTCAAAAATGAATCATGTGGTGGTTTGTAATAATATGCAAGCAAAAATTATTTAAAACTACCCTTGAGCTTCCCCACCTTTCTGCATGTCCTCCACTGTGGGGGCACACGAAGGAGGTTGAGTTGATTTTAAAATGTGCCATAAATGTACCTTTTGCAAGTCAACTAAGTGCAAGGGAAAAACAACAGCAAGTTAAAAAAGCAATCATTAAGCTGGTATCTCTAATTGTGTTCCTTCCTCTCGTCATGTATAATCCCTGGTTCCTCGCTTTGCCTTCATTAACAATGGATGAATTAATTAGAAACCTTCACAGGATTTCTGCACAGTGAACCCAGGAGATAAAACACATCCTATTCCTCAGACCTGCTCCTTTCCTTCTGTTTTCTTTTTTCCGCTCTCCTCCCTCTGCTCTTAATTGTATTGTTTGCTTGTTGTGTCGATAGCAGGATTAATTTCACTATAGATCAGGGTTATTGACCTTCTCGTCAATGTTATTTCATTTCTGTAAGGTGCTAATTATAGGGAACAGGGGAAAGCAAATTGCACTGTAACTTGCCTCACTTGCTTTCCAATAAAACAGAGTGAAAACAACATTAATTTCTTCTTAGCTGCTATCCTTGGGAAGGTAAATTTCAAACGCTATCTCTCTATGACATCTCGGTGGGACATTGTTAGTGACTGTTGGACTTGATTGGTTAACTTTATGTTTAAAGCACTGTTGACTACTCTGACCCATTCCTCTCCACTAAATGCCAATCTTGTCACACTCGCTGCTCTTTTCTTGATTCTCTCACTTCATTTCAGAGAGGGGGAGGGCACAGTTCATAAACAATTAACCGGCTGGATAAGTGATACACTCAAGCGCTAACAGACCTGAAAAACATTGTGTTATAAATTCTGGTAATTGACTGGAGGGAGGTGAGCATCAGGCCACTGAAACTGAGAAGGCATCGAATAAGAGGCAGTTGGCACTTTTGTGCCATTAACATCTTATAAAGGTGAGATGGGGCACACTCTTTTGAAAGGAAAGGATGTAGGCAACTGTATAAATGTCTTTGAATAGACAATTACAGCCGACAAATCAAAAAAAGTCTACAAGTCCAGTAATTTGCCACCATTATGTCCCTTTTGTGATTGCATCTACTTCCAAAGGTCTACCCAAGTACAGCGAGCCCTAAGACCCTTTTTATCCACCCTTTTCTCCCTCTCTCCAGCCCTCCCTTCTCCCGCAGTCCTCTAATGAACTGAAAGGTCAGAGCACTAATAAAACTATTAGCAGAAATGAATCTCTCAGATGTGTTAATGCACTTTTAATTCCTGTTAGCAAATTTCATCCCCCAGCAGTTTGCTGCCCGCTAATGAGAAATAAAACGCCCCGCTCTAGGGAAGGGGGATGGGGGGAATGGGTCGATGCTCCGGCTACTCCATAGCAGACTCCATACGCACACACACACAAGTCATATACACTAACATTGCACCTTACACACACCCTGGATGAGCTGGATGTTATTCACGGACCGAGGCCTGTTTTCAGCCCTGTGATTCTGCAGGGTTAATTAAAGAGCACATCTCCATCTGTTCTCATTCAGCCTAAGCTCAGTCTCTCCCCATCAAGCACACAAGACAGTCACACATACACACACATTGATTCGCACCTACTTTTACTCCTCTTGTCGCTCTTTGTCATCAGCAGAGAGACAAGAAACTTGACAGTACGGCATTCACAGGGACACAGATAAACATGCTCCGACTTAAAGACGTGATCTGGCCTCTCACCCAGCTTGTCTCCTGACCTGACTAATGAGCTACAGACGGAGCTTGACCCTGATGTCTCGAAACCACCAGAGAATATCAAGCCATTGTAGGCAAGATGTTCACCGGGTTTGTGTAAATGTGTTTGTCAGCCTGCTGTCACATGTGACCCTTCGAGGAAGCCAAGGTTCAAAGTGTTTTGTAAGCGAACTTTTTCCACTTTGAAGGTGCATATGCCAGTGGAAAAAGGAAATTCCAGCAACTCGGCCATTAGTGAATAATTAATGTATTACCGTTCCTACAACTGCAAGTAGGAAAAATATGTAGTGTAGCAGTATCAATCTAGAATTCTGGTGTACATAATCAATTAAAAACGTGTCTAAATATTTTTATAGTCTGTAAAATGTGCAAAAAAAAAAAAAAACACACACACACACACACAAATCTGTCACATCTTACCAGATTGCAAAATCATGCCAAAATTGCTTATGTTGTCAGCAGAAACTTTTAGAAAATACAGCAGACTTAAATCAGTTAAAAGAATGATATATAGAATTGCTTTTGTTCTTTTTTTGTGAAAAAAGAACAGAAATTTGGTAAAAGAATAAATAAAAAATCCATAAAGTAATAACTACACTGTACAAGCAGGGGGAATACAGAGCTTCCAGTTTTACCATTTGAAAACTTGATGTCACTTTTGAATTGCTGTACCATGTTTGCTAAAATAGTAAAACATTCATTTTCTTTCATAAATAGATATAGAGCGGGAACTGAAAAAACAGAAAGCACAAGAAAGAAAAGAAAGGCCCAGAGGGGAGGGCCAAAGACATTCTATTACCAAACTAAGCCTTTTAATCAATAAAGAGATAAAAGATATTTTAATCAAAGACATATTTCCTTGTTTGTCTAATGCTTCTGCCGCCACCGTGCACATAATCTTTAAATGCTGAAAAGGATGCATAATGCTCTCCCAGAGAGCCACTCATCCATATAAACACAAAACAGGAGCAGTCAGCAGAAACACACACCAGCCCAGCCCAGCTCACAGACACTCCATAGACGCCAAATTACATTAGGATGGGCATATTAAGGGGAATTGCATCCTGTAAACTAGAATATTATTTCTACACACAAATACATTGCTTGTGCACACACACACACAAATCATTTTTCAACATCATATTCCCCAGCCTTGTGCTCACTATTCGGTAACAGATCCATATTGTTTTGTGCATGCGCATGAACACACACGCAAACCATAAACACAAAGCATGGTGCTATTAGTGTGAGGGCTGTTTGTCGGACATGCAGGCATCCGCTAGCCGTGGCTAAAGCGTTCCAATGAGATTAGAGGGGTAACCGGAACCCTTGCAGGCCCACTGAACTGAGCTCACACTGGGATAACAAGTCCAGAGGTGGTGGGCAGGCTGGATCAGGTTCCAGGAGCTAATGGGTCAAAAACCAACTGACACTTAATTGAGTGATAAAGTGTGCACATTTAGGTGTGTGCGTGGGTAGGTGAATGAGTGTGTTTTCTGTGCAGCTAATTTTCCTTTACTTTTTTTGTTATAAAGCAACAAAATATGTGTGTGTGTGTGTGTGTGTGTGTGTGTGTGCGCGCGTTTCTGTGTGCCTGTGTGTGGTCCAGACTGGGATACTACTTACAGTGCATCAGAGTTTTCACATGTCTGAGCACCAGGGAGCAAACAGCAGCTCCAGTAATAGTGATTCATGCTTTCCGTCAGTCCCCCGGACAGGCTGGGTTCGATCCCCTGCTCAGCGCGCTGTAGCGGCAGCAACAGCGGCCGAGGCAGGCGCAGGACCACGGACATCATCATAACTGCTAAGGGAGTGCTGGGCTGCTGACATATTGATCGACCCTCAGTTAGAAGATTTGATAGATTGACCTCAGACTCTTGACTTTAAACAGTAAAACGAGGAGGGCAAATCGGAAAGTCAGAGAAAACAATTGAGATCAAAAAGCGAAACCAGTAACTGAGATGGTAATTCACTTTTAATCATTAGGAACTAAAGATTTTGGTTATGTTGGCTGATCTGCCTGTTATTTTGACAATTAACAGATGTAACCTTTAGTGTAAAAATAATCATAAACTACATCAATTTTCAAGACTGATACTTTAATAACTTTTGTGCACCAATTTTCTGACAACAAAGATTTTCAAGGTGGAATAGCATAAGTTAAGTGACAAAGCTCATATTCTGAGAAACCGTGGACAGCAAATGTAGATTTTTTTCCCCCCTCAATTAATTATGCTCTAAGTAGTTATTATGATGTTGCTAATTTTCTATCCATCAACTAATTAATTAACTGAATAATTGTTTCCACTGACACTCCTTCATCTGCATCAGCCTTCAGGTTATGTCTAACTTTATCTTGTCGTACAAACAGCCCACTACTGTGACAACATAAATCTCCTCTCATGGCCAGAGTAAAAAATTTTGCATATAGAAAAAGCAAAAAGACACAATATAATATCCATGAGGCAACAT
This sequence comes from Stegastes partitus, assembly GCF_000690725.1. Lineage (NCBI taxonomy): Eukaryota > Metazoa > Chordata > Actinopteri > Pomacentridae > Stegastes > Stegastes partitus. Next base: position 41,093 of record NW_007578630.1, read on the forward strand.
TCCCTCATCCCTGCCCCCACATCCACAGTCCGCAGGCCCAGCAACTCATCAGACGGTCAGGCTAAGCCTCATCCCCAGCCGCCTTTGGGCCCTGTGGGGCTCAGGGGCCAGGAAGGACCAGAGAGGGTACAATCTCACACTAACGATGGAGGAAACCATGTCCAGTCGGCTGGAGCCTGAGATGGAACAGAAGACCCTGCACCATTGTTCTGCCAACACGCTGACAGCCGGTGATTTAGGACCAGGGCTGCCCAGGAGCGTTAGGGGAGGGACAGGAGCAAGGGAGGTCAGAGAGAGGCTCCACAGGCACCCTTCAACAATCCTACCCGAATCCCTCCATCCATGAGATGGCAGAATGAATCATGGCTGACCCAGCGCGAGACCTGGCCTGGGCCTGGCCTCTCTGCGCCACCCCCTATCCCCTCCATCGACCCCCTCCTCTCTCTGGACAAACATGACAAATCTGGTGTTTATTTACTTAAAAAGACCTGGAGAAAGAGCAAAGGGGGCAGATAAAAAACTGTGTAAAATCAATACAGAGTTACATAGTAGTCCCTGCCCTCCTGCTGTTCTTTCTTGTCTGAGTGGCTGGAGAAACCCAAAGACGAGCTTAATAAGGACCCCAGGTGGAAAAGGTACGCAGGTGGCTTCAGTTACCCGCACATCACAGGAGGGAAATGCGGAAAAAAGGCCAGTAGAGAATGAGAAGCTGCTACATAATGCAGCTACAATGTTCTTTACTGCATGTAATAAATGGCATTATTTATTTTTATTGACTATCTGGGATAATTTGGATGAGTTAGACACACTGAACATTGAATGGTGACATAAAACCAAAAACACAACCGCTAAAGTCTAAGCTGTGGGTGATATATGTGCAAAGCCGGAGATATGTGGGATAAAATTGGTCTCCAAGTTTGAGTCCAGACAGCGGAGCATTGAATCTACAGAGCCTCTGCTCTCGCCACATGACAGGGGGAAAACAGATAAGGCTTGCTCTCTGGGGAGAGGGAGGGTGGCCATCAAGCCAACCCCCTAAAAAGAAATAGCAGCGGTGAGCTGTCAAGGTTTCTGTCATATCCTACATCACGTCAGCCGCCCATTCCATCCCATCTCTGGCAAACCATGCCGACTGCTACGGCCAAGGATGAAAGTGCTGGAAAATGGGAGTCATTGTAAACCATTTTCTGCCCTGGAGCCCCCACCACCACCACCACCACCACCACCACCATCCCCTCCATCTCCACCCCTCTTCTTCCCGACTGCTCTTGAAGACAAATGGGTCCAGGGCAATGACAGAGTGCCTGGTCCACAAATCACCAGCGGCCGGTCTGCTCGTCCACTGCTTCCTCTTCCCCCGCTGCCTCCCCCCTGCACCCAACCTCGCCCCTCCCCGTTCCCGGCCCCTCCATTAGTCATGTGCACGCGGGCAGCAGCCAGTAGCCGTAATTAGACAAGGACAAATCGCCGGCCGCGGACACGGACGAGTCCGGCCGCTAAATAAGGGCCTGTTTCCATACTGAAAGGTGGGCGGCAAGTAGGGCCAAGGAGAGGACTGGGGTGTCAGTGGGAGAAGCAGGGAGGGGTTGGTACTGTCCAATACACCCCGTGATCTTCTTGGCCTGGCCTGGCCTGACCTGCCAACTCATTTGTTATCCTACAGAGCCATGACTTGAACCCACCTCTCACCCATATACCCCCAAACTAAACCCCTACTCCAACACTACTGTAAGCCTCAACCCCATCCCCAATTCAGATCTGGTTGCATTCATGTCAAGACTGGTCACTTCTTTCTCATGCCACAGCGTGAAATAAAAAGACCTACAATATGATTTTGGTGTAGTTGAGTTTGGAAGGCTTTCAAAAGGACAGATATTAATTTCATGAATATTAAACTTTTTTTTCGCTCACTTTTGTCAAAGTGCTGAAAGTGTAAAATTCAAGATAGCATGGTTTTCTATCCAAAATCTGAACAGAGCCATTCATCTTTCAAGACAAGGGCGAGACAGAAACCTCATACAACTCTCCATCACATTCCTGTCAATGCACCACCACTACGTCACTTGTTTTTGTGGTGGTCAAACCAAGTCTAAATAAATAAATTAAGTAAGTAAAGCAAAGCTGGAGCAATAAAGTGCAATAAAGAGGTTTCAGGGTACATTAGGTGTAACATTAGAAGGATGGAATTAGCAAAAATGAGAACTCATAGAATCAGGTTACACACGGACGAAGAAACCGGCAGTCAACAAAATATAAATTACAGCCATATGAGGGTAGAGCAGGCTGAATCCACAGAGGAGTATCAGTAACAATTGCTTTGGCCGGGTCAGAGCTGCAACACACTCCCTGGGCAGAAGGGGGTCGACAAGAAACTGACCGCCACACACACACAAACACACACACACTCATACACACACACTTGTACACACACACACACACTCGTACACACACACACAAATAGCATGCTCCACCAGAGCAAACCTTATTGATCCACCTCCTAATTTCCTAATTAGTTTTTATTGGATTTCATAATCGTCATCAGGACACATCAAAAGAAACTCAAAACCCCAGCAAGATTTTCTGCCCTCCTCAACATAATTTTTTTAAACTGTGAAAATGAAGCTATGTATTCAATTCCAAGTCCCCAGCTGTGAGAGCAACCCTGTTTTCTTTTTTTTTTTTTAACTTCCCCACCAGAACTCCTTGGACAGCAAACACTGCACAAACGCACCATTTCTCCCATGTGCAGTAACTGATGTTTAGCATTGCACATTTTCTGCATGATCTGCTGCTATTTGTCACACTGCTCTCTCTTCAGTCGCCTCTCACTTGTAGCACTTGTTAAACATACTGCTGTACGAGGCATAGAAAAATGTCGAGATAGAAAAAAAAAAAAACACTGTCCCTTACTGATACTGATTCTGCTCATTGGTTGTTCAGTATTTCCACTTCCTCAGTCTTTCATAGGCCATGTAACCTCACTGCCCTGAACAAAACTTTCGTCGTACCCTCTGCTGTTCAATGACACAGCCTCTGAACTGTGCTAGCCAGTTGCCGTTGATGCTCAACACAGGAAATTTCTTTCTAAATACTGTGAATAGCACAGCTGCCTGCACATCAACATGCTGAGAGATTGAATATCCACCAGCGACCACAACTTTCCAAGAACTACAGCAGCTGGCCAGGGGTTACTACATGCTTGAATGTTTTTGTAGTTTTATGTATGAGACGATGAAAGACATACTGAATACAGAAAGCAGAGACGGTCTACATGGGGTTCAAAGACAAAGAACATCCAATGTCCTCTTTCACATTTGGGAACAGTTAGGCCCACTGACATCTGTTTATGAAGAACGAAACGCACACAAAGAAAAAAAAAAGATTTTCAAATGACTGGAATCAATGTCCCTTTGGACCACAGGCCTCCACTTCATTACCAGCACCTTTGCTATCATATCTGTTCCAGACGATCCTTGTTGCACCATCTGGTGCGCAATAAATGAAGAGAGAATAGAGGAAGAAGTTGGAGGGAATTAGAAACTGTGGTTTGTACAGAGATATCGTGTCTATTTACACCACTGCTCTAATGCTAAAACACAAGTAGGAAACTGGAATAATACTAAAAACCTCCTTTTCTCGGCTTTGCTACAGTCGTTAAACGCTCACTGCCAGATGTTTAACAGCCACAACAACTGATTTTCCTGTTTTTTTCTTTGTTATAGCCCATTTTGAGACAAAACCTCTGGCATGATGACACAAACACAGCAGCTTTTAAATGAGGGTGGATAAAGATAAAGAGGGAAAGAGAATGAGAGATGTTGCAGGATCTTCATTGTTATTGACAGCAGAGCTCCAATAACAGTTGATGAGGCAGAAATCTTTTCAAAGTATCTAAACCCTCATGTTTTTGTTGTTTCATATTTAATTTGAAATTCAAGTCAAAACGACTTTGACAATACACAGTGATTTCATATGAACAGAACAGAAAACACTTTCTACTATTCTGAATATCTTTTATGCATGTATTAAGGCGAATTATTTTTAATTTTTTAAAGGTACATAGAGAAAGAAATGCTTCATAGTGCATATGGCTGAGCCTAAATGTATGCGGTTTTATCATTCTTGATGTGTTGATATCACTCACAAAGTTACCTCTGTCTATATGTTACAGAGTTTACGGTGCATGTCTGAGTTCAAACCAAGTCAAAAACCTACGAATTCTCAGTGGATCTCCAAAATGAAATTGTGGCAGGAAAGGATCACATTGGGTCTCGTCGGGGGGATGAAACCAACTTCTACCATTAGTAAAAATTCAGATCATGGACTACACCTGAATGATTCTAATGGGGTACTTTACACAACCGGCAGTTAACATCTCACCTGAAAACAAATTAATCTAAAATCACTCCAAGAACAATTCTGCAATATGTGTCAGTTGGTTGACATTGTACCTCCATGCCATGACGATACTGTATATGTGAATGATTTCTGTGCAACTGGCTGAGCTCAGTCTGGGTTTCAATTTAGTTCCACAAACAACTGAGTGGCTCTCATTAACAACTGCTGCTCCACTGAAACTGTCACTTCAGTTACCAGAAGCATAAAGATAATTAAAGCCATAGCTTTATTACAATTTTATAAAAAGCTGTAACTTCAGGGCATTACTAAAAAACACTTTACAGGTAAAGATAATGTATTTTTAAAGACAAACTTGTAGATTTTGATTTAATTAAGCATTTTGCCCTTTCTTATCTGGAAATTGACCACATGCCATCTCCCAACTTAAACAATATTAAACATACAACAACTTGAGCATAACAGCCAACAACACAACCTCCATCAAGCCAAAGCTTGAAAGACTGCATCCACACAAAACAGGACTTGAAACACACCACTTGCCACAGAAAAGGTGGGATTTAAAAAAGACAAACTTGAATGAGACCCTCCAAAGAATGTGGTTCTCCAAAATTACCCATCCAAACTTGTAGAAAACTACAGTATTAAAAATCCAGGTGTCTGATGGCAGTACAGTCGAATCTGCAAAGACCTCAATACCACTATGAATAAGACATGATGCCACTGATGCCAGACTGATAGAAATTACATTATAGATCCAAAAGGACAGTATAAATAATCTAAATTAAAGCATGTGAAAGATCAAAAGAAACTGTCTCTCCCTTATTCTTCCCCCACTTTTACCCCACTTTCTGCCACAAATCTTCACTGAACAGGTAAGTCCAGCCTGTAGGGCCTCTAAGTGACCCCACCACTTCCATCACACCAAACTTTACTCACAATGAGGTGGGTAACGGGGGCATCGCAGAGCAGAACAAGCTTAAATCCCAGTGAAGATGTTTTTGGCCTTGATCACCGTGCCATCGATCCCTGGCTGATTCCCACTCAGATACGTCTTATTTTATTAGTGGCTTCGGCCTTCTGCCGCCCCATTCCGCTGTGATCAATACCAGCATGGGGATGGCCCTTATTTTTCACTTTTAGTGCCTTAACGCTGTTTAACCGTGTCACCTGATAAACGACAGGCCCTCCCCAAACACTGATTTCCTATTGATTTCTCCCTCATTCAGCCATCCCTTCCTTCGTCACTCTCCCATTGTTTTTATCTCCAGTTATCTCCTCTCTCCTACTGCTCTACCTTCACCCCCCCCACACCTTAAGTAGAGGATGGCCTGCTACCTTTAAACCATTTCAACCACAGGAACCCATTTCGTTACAAGTGAGCGTAGGTTGGAGGGCCTGGATCGTCTCTTTCAATGAAAGTTTAAAAAAAAAAAAAAAAAAGGAAGCGTTTGCCTCATTACCTACAATAATAAAGATAGCAGCTAACCATGTGGATGTTTGTGCTGAGAGGTGGGTTTGTGTTTCTCATTTTACATATATGCACTAAATGGCCCACACACAAACAGTGGTGGAGATCTATATGTGTGTGTATGCAAGCACCGACTGAGCAGGATACAGCGAGCACCATGCAACAGATGCTATGACAACCTGGAGGGAGACAGCTCCATCCATCATCCACTGAAGTCCTGATGATCGAAGCAGGGTTTGGACTGTGGAGGAGAACGCTCTGGCGAGCTCCAGCAGGGCAACATACAATCCACTTACAGGGCTTCTATTGGGCTATAACTATATAAACACATCTGATATGTGTACATTAGATAGTGAAATTAATGTGGAAACAGATGAACGGCTCTGATGAAGAAAACAAGATTATGACCGAAACAAAATGGGGCGAAAACATGTTGTAGACATTTAAGATAAAGTGAATAAACTGTGCTTTAACATTGGAGAAGACAAATTATATTAAAAAAGGGGAATGACTTGCCATCTGGATGCACTACCTCTATCTCACTCTCTCGTCTCAGAATTGTACATTATTTATGCAAAATTAAACCTGCTCCTATTCCTGCTTAGTCTGGCTCATCCACTCAGTTACCTCTTTATTGATCTCTCATCTAAGGCACTTCTGTAAATCCAGTCCGCTCCTTCCAGCCTTACTGCCATTAATGCCATTAAATATGGGTCCCTTATCAACAGATACTTTGAAGATGCCTCACTGGCTGTGCCTCGGTTATGATACTGGCTTCATTTTCTAATTCACAAGCTAATGCAATCATCTTATCACTTAGAAAGTCCTGTGTTTATTTTCAATTTGTGTCCTTTAAAACATACACTACTGTAATTCTCTGTATTGTTTAGTACCTGAATTTAACACATTTACTAACTGTTCCTCAAAGATGATCTGCTGGTGTTTGGTGCAAACTTGACAAAGATATTTTCTGATGAAAAGCACTTTCTGACAATCAAATACAGTGCAGAGCAATGGTGAAATAAAATTTGCGAGAAATCAAAGATCTATGTTTACAGTTTCATTTGGGTTACACTATCATTGGCAATAAAAACAGGATGACAGGTCTCACTGTAATCTGATTTAGGTGAAATCAAATGCGCCTATCCTTTCAGTTTTTTTTTTTTTGTTGGGTTGTTTGTTTTTTCTGTGAGTTGTTGAGTCCATGGACCTTTTTTTTCTGTCGCAGCACACTGACTAGCTCCTACAGACTGGTAATTTCTTGACCTTAAAATTCATGTATTGGTATTCAGGTACCAAATGCAGAGCACACAGGTGGAGAGGGGGTACAAACAGGTGAGAAGTTCATGCCAATCAGGGGCTGCAAAGAGAATTGTTGTTATTTTGCTGCAAATGTGTCCTGGACTTTGCAGTGAGAATACACATCACAGAAACACATCTGTTTTGGTTTTTTTTACATAAAGTTAATCTGCTGCCCCTTTTGTCATTTTATTAACAGAGTACGCTCTGATTTACAAATCATCACAGTGCCTTTACACTATATTTTGTTTTTCTTTTTTCAAATCAAATGAAATCGCTGCACAAATCAGACTTATCTGGAAGGTGTCGAAACGAAGCAGATTAGTCCTGTGTATCACTGAATCCTGTCCAACTTTCCTTTAAGTAAAAGTAGCAAATTATTTATTTAATTTTTTTTTAAAAACAATTTCATATGCCACTGGCTGCAGATTTTAAGTGTCGTGCGTTCACATCGTGCCACTATGAAACATTCAGTCAATAATCTAACTTCTAGGAGAAGCTTCTTTCCATGTGTTGAACTGCTGCCATCATGCACCACTGTGATTGGCTCAGCTATTTCAAAGTCATGAGCACAATGATGTGACTTGCTCAGAGTGAATTTATTAACCACCATACCCAGTGTTTTTTATTAAACTTCAGCCAGCCTTTCAGCACTTTGTAATGCTTCACATGCATGAACCAAAACAGCAGGTGACACTCACACGGTGCGTGTGTCCAGCTGCTTTGTATTTGTTGGGATGGTTGCAGCGTTAAAACAATGGCCCATGTGCGCTTCACAATTGTACATGAACGACACAACAAATAACATAACTATCTAACATTTTTAACCTGCTATAGACAAATTGAAAAAAGTAGAAAAATGGTCCATTTTGTGAAACCTAGTGTCATTGCACATCCATGCATGAAGTCTGAATAAGTAAACTGACACCAGCTGTTAAGTAATCCGCGACCATGACCTGTCATCTTTTATTAGGCCTCCAACCCCTTAACAGTGGGTTAAGTGATAAATTGACATTTACAGCATGTCCTGCCAAGTAACACTGGGTACAGAGCACACTGAGAAACTGACCGTGAAGTAATAACAAGCGAGTGGGCAAGAGATTTTCTATTAACACAAGGGGAGAGGAGTTAAAGGGGTTGTGGGCTACGTGAAGACCAGTTTCTTGAACAAAACTGCCCCGATTTAACACCACCCCCCTACTGAACCCCTGTGCAAAGTTATCAAGCTCCAGCCATGGAGGAGCTTGAGCGCCAGCTAGTGGCAGTGGAGTTTCACTGCCAAGATAGTCCTCACCAAACACATTAATCATGACCAGGGGAGTGTAAAATTCAATCGGCTCCTTCCATCCATTTCATGTGAAGCAGACTGAAGGCCGGCCTTGTAGTGCCTGAGAAAGGAAGGATGAAAAAAGGGGGAAAAAAGAAAAAGGAGCTCCCTACACTTCATCAGAACCCCTACTTCATAACAAATGGAGTGTCTCTCTGGCGGAGGAGTGCCATCAGAAACACGCTTTCTCTCTATCCATTTAATTCCGGCAGTGGAGGAAGGGTCAGGGAGGGAGCAGTGGGTGCGTGTTCTTCTCTCCGCTCGCCGCTTCCCCAGTCACACAGTAAACTACCTTTTAGGAATTGTTTCTCAATAAGAAATGATCAGTCCATTTATCTGCACCAGGCGGGCCTGTCTCCTCACCCAGACCTCCAATATTTTTCGTTTGACCTGATCAGGGCTATAAACTAGACCGAGACACTTTCAATTTGTCACCCGAGGAGGCCTCTGCAAGTCCCGAGCTACTGATTGCATCCTCCCTCCCAAATGTAAAAATTCCTCCCATGCTTGAAACCTCTTAGATTTTTTTTTTCATCATGCATACAGATGATTTGAAATAAAGCCTCATTCATGCTATTAATAATATTCTGAGAGATAATCCCATACAAACATAAGATCATAAACACAATGTCTTTTTCTGTTTATGCATACAGTCAGACAAAATGGGTGATTATTATTTAGTCATGTATAATGTACACACAAGTTGTAAGTTTATAGCTCATCAAGTAGATTAGCGTCCATGCGTGTTGTTTTTTTCAAATATGCTTATTGTTGTCACTTTGCCACTTGACTCCCACTGCCATGTTAATGTCAATGCTGAGCATTAACCTCAAATCTCATGCGATACCCATATCTATCACAATTACACTACTGGATAGAAAGTGTAGAGTGATATGGCTGTTGTTCAAGATAATTAACTGAGAAAATGTTAATGTATAAAACAACCAAACTGGAATATCTTTATCTGGCCAATCCAGTAATTGAATACCAGAAAAATCAACATACTTCATCACATTTATGTAATAAACCTAATGTTCGAACACTATGCACCCCTTATACAAGCAAAACCATCCAAAAACTTGGGGGGGGGAGAAACACTCACTACTGATCACTCATTGAGTAGAGAAATATTAACCACTTTGTTTTCTTTCAAAACATGTATAAACTTTGAACAGGGGGTAATTACAATTCACACATGACTTGTTTTCCCATCAAACCCTTTAAAACGGTTAAACATTCTTTGAATTGGATAGAACATGTCAATGATTTTTTGACAGCACTGAAATATGGTGAGGAACACTCAAGCACATACACACAACCTGTTCAAACTGCTGCCTCGTCCGAGTCACATGCATGCAATTAATCACTGATACCTCCGGCTGTCACCTCACATGTATGTGGTTATACAACACTAATGGCCAACTGAGTGGAACCGAAAAACACATGTACAAATGTAGCCTTTCTTCTCTTACCTGTTTTTGTCCTCCTTGTAGACACGAAGGAACGAAAGTCATCGTTCCCATCAGCTGACAGCGGGACAGACGCGCTATGATGTACTGCACTTCCAAATATCCTTAAATGAAAGAACATAAAAGATGTGAGACAATCCCATTCTCACGCTGTGATTAAATAAACTATATTATAGGTGCATTGCATATTGCATTTCTTGTTAAATGACTGACAGAAGACTCAACATTTCTTGTAATAAATCATTTAGAATGGTTAGCTGTATCACTAAACAAGCAGGGTCCAAAGGAAACATGTAAAGCTACCGGTTGCCAAAGCTTAGTTTTTATTTGCAGTGACAGTGCAATTTAATCTCGGGAACTCAATCAGCTTTACAAAATGAAAAGCAAAACATTAGAGAAACATATAGCTGTTCTCTATCTCTCTGTGTAGTGCTGCGGTTACAAATTAATTATACTTTGAATCAAAAAACTTGTTTTCTCACTGACAAAGGCATGCACTGCACAGGGTTTGTATTACACCGTACTCCATTAAAGTCTAGGGGAAGTTTCTATTCCTCATTTAATCAAATTCAATCTCTTAGAGTATTAAAATATTAAGAAAATTTAACAAACAAATTCAATACATTAAATGTGAACAAATTAATAAGAGGACATGACAGAAGTGGCATCAAAAGCTATATTCAATATATAAATTGCAATACCTTGGACTACAAAAGGGAACTGTGCAGTTGTGCAAATCTGGCTGTAAGCAGTGCTCATCTTTTCCTGCTCTGTGTGACTGTCTCCTCTGCTGTTGGACACTGCACCCACCTTCCAATAGCAATACAAAGCCAGGACATCTGCCATCACACTAACGTAAAAACATCCAATTTTCATGTATCGGCAAACTGCTGGTACACACTTTGCAAAGACACAACTGCAGGTAGAAAACACATTGAGAAGTATTAAATGGTTTCATTATTCTGATCACATGCTTCAGCATTTTTACTCATATATGCTTGGTCCAGTTAAAAAAAAAAAATAAATTATGGCTACCACAATTATTTTTGTACTTCCTTTTAGCTATCTCTGTGGGCTGTCTTTAGGTTAAATGTGTAGGTTAGCAGAAGCATTCCGCTAACACCAAAGAAAGACAGTAAAACATGCCTAGAGTTGAGCAACTGAGAACTAGGAAAGCAGAGATACACATCTCCTGAAATGCCCTGTTATCTCAGCACATACATTACTAAGAAGTCACATTTACTTCTAGTATATTTGTCTGCTTTTGGCATAGGACCAGGGAGAGACAGTCCCTCTATTACCCTCCACTGGCTGACTGTCTCTTCTTTCAGAATGCTTACTGCTATTACAGCCAGTAAAAACTTAAAGTCAACAACGCGGTGGATAATTATTATTGCGTCTGTCACTCTCTTCATTGTGACATTTTGAAGTGACAACGTCTTATCAGCAAGATATCAATGTGAATTTCCTAATGCATGTGTGTGCATAACCCAACTCCTCAGACTGATTACAGCCAATGCTACTGCATGTAAAGAGGCATTGACTTTATTGCTCCTACCATGCCTTATACATACATATATGAAGCTGTTGTGAGCAGTAACTTAAAGCAAAATAAAGGTAAGAGGACGGGTTAAAAATAAATTTTAAAAAAATCTAAATTTGAAGTGTGCACCAGAGGTGAGTCTGCAGAAACATTGAGCCCCTAAAACCAGCTGACACAAACAAACAGGCCTAAGCATAGCAAGCTTAAACAAGCTGGCATCGAGCCTTGATGCTGTAACTGATGGTAAGGCCACAAATGCAATCTTAAAAATGTAGTCTTTTTTTTTTTTTTTTTTACAGACCAAAACAAGAAATCAGCAGATACATATTAGGTGAACACACAATTTTCTTACCAAGCCTTAACATTAAAGCTAAAGGCAGGTGGAGCTCTGTGGAGCATACTACTTCTCAAAGTGACTTTTCCTCATTGCACCTGTAACTATGGGAACCTTTACGTCTTCAAGTAAATTAAAATTTTAATTAAAACACTTTCCCCCTCAAATCTGTCCCACTGCTGCACAGTTAAATAGCAAAAATGCCTCATTATTGCAGTTGTAGAGAGCAATAGTTTCCTCTTAATTCTGACAGAAACCATAAAACACTGGAAAAATGACGTAACCTGAACTGTTATTGAAAACAGTAAGCCTGTTTACCCCGTCTTGTGACGCAAACTTAAACAAACAAACAAATGGCAGCACACATCATTGGCATCAGTTAGCAGCAGTTAGCTTAACTGCTAGTACGTTTAGCTCAGTAAGTTTAGCTAGCTAAATAAACAGGCCGCGCTTGAAGACGAAATGTTTGTTAGATAACATTTTAAGAACACATACCATATAAAAACATCCCATGAATTATTTGCATTTGGACTTTTGTAGGGGCAACACCCACTTTAGCCGTTCAGTTGGTAGAAAGCTAACTAATGGAGAGAGATATCCATCCCAGGTAGCTGACCGACAAAACACGACCACGCGCGTTTTTTCTTCGTCATGTGACCAGTGGCCACACTCAGGTGACCTGTACACCTGTCCCACCTTCACCTGCTCTTGTGTTTTAATGCTACACGGCCCCAGATTTGATGTAGCACATTTTCTTTATGCAGCGACAAAACTCCAATATGTATGATTTCAAAACTGATTTATGGCACAGGGGGCCTTTGAGGTTAGTTACAAATCCACCTTAGTTACTATTCTGCTTCAAGTTTCCCTCCAGTCATCGATTATTCCCCTAAAAAAAATGTACCTTTGTTGGTCAATGTTACATATTTAGTTTTGGGGGTTTTTTTCTCGAAAATAATCCCTTTCTGCCCTAAAACGGCCAAGATGTGACTCCACATTGTTGTTTCATGTAGAATATTAGGAAGTTGTTTCCAACCACCGCTCTGCAACTGAAGCACACCAGCTCACCGAAGACAACAAAACTACTCTGCGCTACACACTGGCAAAATTGTAATATTGGAGTAAAAATAGTCCTGCCATTTTTGATTCTGAAGAAGAATTAAGATAAGAAAATAGATATAGATATGAAAAAGGCCCATGCTGCAAGATGACAGGCTTGGTTTGTTACATATGGAACTCAGAATCACTGTTTTTGAGGTGGATATCGGCATGCTGCAGTTTTAAGGTGGAAATACTCATCCCTTGGCATTGACCACTTATTTCTTATGTCTTCAAGCATATATATATAAAAAATAAAACACATTAAATGGACCATATGTTAACAAGATTTTTTTTAAAGTGATTTTCAGTGGCGAAGATCTTCAACTGTTCCCAAACTGAATAATTCACATAGAAGGCCTGGACATTTTTGGGATGCTAGAGCTGGGGCCTTCAGAGTGCATGCATGGTGTTTAGTTGTCTTGTGTTTTGTCATACTTTTTTTTTGCACCAAATATATGTCTGTCATAGCCATCCTGGATTGACACATCAATACATAATAGTTTTGCATCAGAATGAGTAAACAAAGTAAGTCAGTAAACAGCAATAAATACAGAAAAACACAGATGTTCTCGGATAAATAAGCCAAAACTGTTGTTGACGTGTTTTTACATTTGTACCAGATGTGCCTAAATATACTCACAGAGTGTTTATTTTCCTGACTATATATATACAGTTTACTGCAGCTCATTATAATGTACCTCTAAATTGTTACGTTTTTTGCCTGCTCATCTGTCAACTGCCAAAACAATCATTCAGAGGATACACACTTATCGCTATAACAAATACATACAGACACTGAAAAATGCCCTCACACTCCTTGAAGATCTTCTAAGCGGAGCTCGGCGCTGTTTGTGGTGCAACGGTGACACCCCCTGGCAAACACACACACTGCATAAACAGTACAGTGAACAGCAACAGAATCGACAAAGCAAAGATAAACTAGCACTTTGTGTATGACAATAAGGCTTTATTTGATGAGTGAGGAAGAGGTGGCAGGTGACATTTTTATCTCGGAGGTAAGCAGTTACACAGGTCTACAGATTACTGCTTTGGCTGCATACATACTCAGTATCTGCACGAATGAGAGTAAACAAGTCATCTTGCAAATATTTTTTTTTTACCTGCAATAAGTCTACGACGTGATCTTAAGTGTAAAGGTCTACATCAGAGTACCATTTAACATGCAAAGGTACTTCATTTGTATATCCATCTAATTTGAGGTGGTTTAACTAGCTACTGCATGGTGTGTTCTTCTGTGGTTTGTTTAGTTTCACTGAATCTACAGCTCTAACCTCAAGAACGAGTCCTACAAAACAAAACAAAACAAAACATGCAGGCAGACGTAAAATCTGGTGACAGTAACCTTTCCGGTTTGAAAGTACATCCCAGCAGAGTGAAATGACAAAACTTTAATGTACTGCCCACAGAAACTTTCAGGGCCAAATACCAAAACAATAAGTACAAATAAAGACAAAAGCATAAATGTACAACACAACATGTAACGTAAATCATGAGTACTAAACCTGGACATTTTATTTAACACCTGGTAGACAATGTTGATGGAACAAAAAGTACAATACAGCCTTGGTAAAACTGAGAAACCATGAGATGAAAGGCAATTATGATGGCTAGTGATGGCTGAAAGCAGATAAATGCTACTGTTCAAGGCTTTGGATGCATGTCTGGATGCACTTTATGTCATCTCAGGAACAAATGGCACTTCATTTTTTAGTTTTAAATTTCACAGCTTTTCATTTACAATGTTTGGGTGTATTTACACATTCCATCTGAAAACGAAATGTGATGCAGGCTGATACAAAAAAAACCAAAAACAACAACAAAAAACTGGCACAGAGTGGTGACAAGGCCACTATGTCTGAGCTGTACCATTCTTAAGTGGCAATGCAGTGTAAAATGAGCGTCTGAAAGTAATGAAATCCCTTCACAGTATCAATATTGGAGGATTTGAGGTTGAATGAAAAAAAGTAAAGAAACACATTTACTTCTGCAGCACATTTCTGAAAATATATACCACTACATTCTGTATGAAGGTAAAGAAATTTTAAAGACTTAAAAAAATACATTTAGGGTTAAGTGAATGAATTAAAACATAAAGGCACCCAGGTTATGAAGGGGAGCAAATGAACTAAAACATGAAAGTCTCTCAAAGGGAAACATCCTCACAGTCATTGTCTTCCATTATTTATCTGCAACAGGAAAAAATACAGCACTTAAAAAAATAATGAAGCTAGAACCAGGTGTGGACGGGCCTGTGGCACAGGAGCCGCTCCCTGGACCTGAGCCTGCTCTGACTATATACACATATGAATGGACTACATGACCATGCTTGAATGGACACCTGTCAGGCACAGCCTGGACTCATCACGCATTCATCACTCTCACGGATCAAATATAAACTACATCACAGCCAAAAAAGAAAGACAGATGCTTTCAAATGTGTGTTTACGTCAACACTAAAAATACACCACTTAATCCCATTGTAGCATGGCCACATAGTGTAGAGGGGGTTGTGCCGGTGGACATGGACAATAAATATATATTACATCTTTATATACAATGAAATGGAGAGGGGCACAGTGACAAATTATTCTTCCTGTCTTAGTGTGGTGAGATGATTTAGATTTAGAGGACCCTGGATCTCTTGCTGGCCAGTGAACCATGCTAAAGGATGAAAGAGACAGAAAACAGCAGACTGTTGGTGTCGGATACTAACACTATTAGCAACTAAAAACAAACAGAAGTTGAAGTATAAAGCTTATATCTCTGGGCTACCTTAGCTTGCTTGTAAAAGTGAGGGGCCAACTCAACCAGCCAGGACGACTCCACAGCAGTCACGTCGCGCATGTAGTATTTTGCCGTCTGCACCACCTCATTGAAGACAACCCTGAAAAGAACACAATACAGAAACATTTACAGTGCGGTTCTTGCAAACCATTTATAATATGAGATGCCTCCATTTGGCTAAATATAGATTAATTCTCCACATAGCCTGATTGTACAAGAATGTGAAAAGTTGTGGAGACTTCATAGCAGCATAAAAACAATAAGTACTGACCACTTTGGAGGTTTCTCTCCAAACAGCACTGAGTTTGGATGGATGTGAAGCTCACGATCGTCTCGTAAAGTCCTGGCAAAGCAGAAAAATAACAGAGTGTAGCACGTGCTTTTAAAAATGTCTGAAAAGAGAAGTAATTCTCTGCTAGGAAGAAGAATGATAAAACTGCCACGTGCGCTCTCACCGGTAGGAACCAGAATGGTGAATGCGGGCTGCGTTAGCAAAAAATCCAGACACAATGCACTTCAAGATCACATCTGGGTCACCTGTGCAAAAACATGTTAATAATATTTAAATCAAACAGATGAACACAAGAGATGATCACCAGCTTCTGTGCCTACCTGGAACTTGTCACTCAGTCCATGTGACTGACTCAAGCCCATATATTACATGAAATAAGCATGACACACACACACCTTCACTGGACGTCCGTGGCACTTTAAACTTGTTCATGAGACGCCGGAGCTGCTCTCGTACAGTCACGGCCCGCAGCAGGCCCTTGTAATTGAGAAAATGTTCCTGACACCACTGGGAGCTCTTCTGGTGCTGCAGGAAATAAAGGAAGAAGTCACACTGCCTTAATTAGAGTCAACTTTACCCCTGACTTTTGCTAAGTGCACAACAGCCCCAAGTGTGCCCTGCCACTGACTGAACTATATGCATGTGCGTACTATACCTTAATGAACGCTTCATACACATTCAGCATTGTGAGGTGGTCTCCCTCAGCAACTGCAAATTTCCTGTGCTCACGGGCCTGCAGGGTGAGATAGCAAAAAACGGGATAATTGTTATGCTGACAAAGCACTTCGGCCAAAAATGCAACACGCTCCTTCTGGAAGCCTGTTTTCACTTACGGCAGCTTTCTTCTGATTGGGTGGCACCACAAATATATTCTGAATCTGCATCATTGCTGCGATGGTGACAATCTCTTTGGAGCAGCCAAAGTTTCCCGACTCGAGGAGCATCTTAGCAAACATGGGGCTGAGAGGAAACTCTGCCATTCGCACGCCCATGGGATCAGTCAAACGGCCATAATGGTCCAGACCTGCCGAGAGACACACACAAATGGCAAAGATGCCGCATCTTGTGCACGAACACCTTGGCTTGTGGATGCTTGCCGACACAGAATTTTGACCATTAGTCTTGTAGCTGAAGGACAGGCTTCCTTTTATCATCTTGCTGACCGCCTTGTTTCTTACCTCCCAGAGCGTAGAGAAGTTCCAGAGCCTGAACCATAGTCTGAGCCGGAGGAGGCTGTGAAATTATAATAAAGGCAAATGCATCTTAAGGACAATGTTTACTCTGAAAGACAGAATGAAGTGAGAACCTCGTGCGCTTGGGGAGTCATTACTTGTCTTTATACCTTTGAAAGTACAAACAGACATTGATTGCATTAATTTTATGGTTTCTGTGCATCTTTTCTCAGAGGCCAGGGGCCATTCTTGCTAATTAAAATGTAAAGTACAATTCCTTTCACAGTGGGTGAACACATCACAGGCACCCTGTGAGCTACTCACAGAAAGGAAGCTGAACCGCAGCACATTGTCGATGCCTAATGCTTTGAGCTGCAGGATGACAGGGGCCAAATTGGTGCGCTGCATCTCTGGCACAGTGGAGGCAGGCAGTTTCTCAAAGTCCTCCTCTGATAAAAGGAACAGAAAGCAATAACAAGTACAGGGAGAGAGAGACGGAGCGAACAAGAAAAGAGAAGGAGGAGGATGATAAAATACAACACGTATTAAACAAAGCTGAACTCCTCTCACAGATGCTATTCTGCAACACTACACATCCGTCCCTACAAGCTCACACATACCGGTGTATAGTCTAAAGCATTTCCCAGGCCGGTTCCGTCCGGCTCTCCCGGCCCTCTGGCTGGCTGAAGCCTTGGAGATGGGAGTGACAACAAGCGATTCGATGGCAGTGCGAGGATTATAGGCTCGCAGCTTCACAAATGCACAGTCGATGACGAACACAATTCCGTTAATTGTGATTGAAGTCTCAGCTATGTTGGTGGCCACCACAACCTGGAAGAAGCATTAGACAGGAATACATATTATGAAGGGGACCATTGTATTAGCTACTATTGCCTTGTATGTCAGCATTTGCACCACTTTTACCATCAGGGGAGCCAATTTTTTATAAGAAAAAGTAAGGCTTTCTCAGATTTGACTGTTAAAAATGGAAATCTACGGCAGCCCAATTTTGCTTGCCATGAATTAAACGCGTAACACATTCGAAACTGCTGCTCATATCTTCAGTTTGCTAGAGCAGAAGAAGGCAGGCTATCTGGCTACCTGTTGGTATTGCTTAGATTTTAAAATACATACAACACAGCAGAAATACAAACTTCAAAGACTATAAAATGACATCAGATTACTCTTTGGTATGAATACACAAAAACAAAGGCGGCACATTTACCTTGCGAACAGATGAAGGCGCCCGCTCAAAAACTTTCATCTGCTCAGCATAAGGTAGACCGGAATACATGGGCAAAATTCTCAGGTGTTTCTTCATGCCATATCGCGACAGAGACCTGGCCTGGTCCTGCAGAAGGGACACCACCTTCTCCACTTCCTCCTAAGTGGCAATAAACAAAAGTACAAAAATTACCACATTTTCCACCAGTGAGAGAACCAGTGCATGCTGTTGTATTTAATTACGTTGCTATCGAATAGAAGCTAAGCTAATTAATAATATGGCCACAAACCTGCCCGGTGAGAAAAGCCAGGACATCCCCATCATCCTCCGTTTCATGGATCTTCAGCACTGTCTCCACTGTGGCCTTCACGTAATCTGGGACGGGACTGAGAACAGAGCAGAGACACTTTAGAAAGAAAAAGCAACACACAGATTATACACAGTTTACTCAGTTTGGGCTGTGCGTGCGGACTACCTGACAGTGTAGAAGACATCCACGGGAAAAGTGCGTCCCTCTACTGTCAGAATTCCACACGTGTCCTTGTTTGGATCCCCAGACTCATTCAGGTTGAAGAAGTCGTGGAATTTCTTTACATAATAGTGATATTACGATTAGTAAAGGAAACATTAAAGAAGCATTTCTTATCATAGCTTTTTTTTAAAAATTCAAACTGAGCAATTACAGCGACATTAGCTATATTAAAATCAGGTTAGACAGCTTTCAAAAGTTAACTGTGAATTCAGGAAAGGGATATTTACAAGTTACAACATAAAGCATGGCTATATTTAAAGGTGAAGTCCTTTTACCATGTTTTTTCTTCAGCAATTTTCCAAATGTTTTGCACCAAAGACATACTCTTGTTGCCCTCAATCTGACATTTGAGAAAGTATTGCATCCAGCTTACCGATGCGGTGTAACTGACATAATTTGGATGTGCAGATAAAAGCCTTTTTACACAGAGAGATGTCTGATATGGCATTTCAGCTGACTTGTTTAACGCTGAGCACAGTCGTGGCCTGATTGTGTCTTTCTATCATCGGGGTATCACAGATGTCAGTACAATGTGATCTGACCTGACATCAACTTTTCCCCCGCGTCTGTCTTGGTTTGTCATTTCTCGCTAATCAAGCATATCTGTTCATCTTAATGATGCAGTCACCTTGGCGTCGAGAGTGGCAGAGGCCACAATCAGCCTCAGGTCTCGTCGCTTCTTCTGAATCTATTGAAGAATCGGAGAGAAGAAAAAAACAACAGTGGGAACAGAGGGGTGAAGATGCAAAGGAGGTCGCAACTTTCTAAGAGTACTTTCCGGGCTAATGAATTACCGATTGATGTTTAAAGCTGAGGTATGCAGAATTTTCTGGCATCATTGGGCAAAAATTCCATACTAAACATTTCAGCATGTTTTAATTCAAGAGGTCTGAGACGACGCTAGACTTCTGCAGCTCCTCTTGGCTCCATGTAGCTTGTAACAGGAGACTGTAGCCTTTTAGCCAATCACAGGGCTTTTACCACCAGGGCAGGTGAGGTGGTGTAAACAGCAGCAAAGCTCACAGTAACCCCGAGGTTGTACTGCACGCATACCTTTACGGGGAATGGATGCTGCACCACTTCGCTTCCATTATATTCATAAAAGTGATGACGCCAGACATGTGAGCAGCAGGAAATGACTGCTTTGTATCTAACGGGGCTCTCACTTCAGAGTGTTGATCATTTATTTGCCAGTACCAGCTGATGGTTGCTTAGAAAGCTTACAGGGTCTGCTGTAGTCTATGTCAACTTTCCAATATTACGCAAAATTTAAAGCATCACAGCACTGTGCACGGACAGAAACTGAAGACACAATAATCCCAAAATGAAAGCTCACTGTCTTGATTTGCTGCAACCCTGCAGGTGCAGCTGCTAAAAAAGGTACATTTCACAGCAAACTCGCTGCCATGAACACTCCACGTGTTACGCATTCATTGTAGTCCTGGTGTGAGGGTAGGACGTGGTGTAGCAACGGATTATATAGATGACTTACACTCAGGAGAGCAGGGTTTGAAAGCTGGGTGAAGCCACTAATTAATGTTAGCTTTACTGTCTTTGCACATTTGACGCACATGCTCATCTGGTGGGAGGGGTTTAAATCAGAGAGGGAAGAGCTGCAAAAGGAGGACTGTAATTTCACTGTTTATTTTTGCTGTTGTTTTTGCCATTTCCAGATTTCCACCTACTGCAACTTTAAAGTAGAGCTTAAACTATCAGCTGTCATTACCTTCTTTAGCAGGCC
Source organism: Stegastes partitus (assembly GCF_000690725.1). NCBI lineage: Eukaryota > Metazoa > Chordata > Actinopteri > Pomacentridae > Stegastes > Stegastes partitus. The sequence goes on from NW_007578630.1 coordinate 61,760, forward strand.
AATGGCTATGTCTGTATACAGGGTTCTCTCATGTGCTTCATCCAGCATCAACACACTGAGGATGACACAGAAATAATGAACATTAGTTGCCAAAAGGAAACAATCTTTTTTTTATATATATACACATAAGACATTTGACATGGCACAGTAAAAATAAAGTACAGGTAAAGATAATTAAATTACTGATAGCTGAACTCCACTGAGCTGCTTCAATTTCAGCATCCTGGTAATAGTCCTGGTCACACTGTCATGGCTGACAGGAACACTTGTATAGAAGGGCAAGTGAAAACTTGTAAATAACAAGTGAAAAAAATGCAGTGAAAAGGAGGTATGTAATTACAGGGTCAATTAATATGTTCTTTTTGTTATAGGCCTGACATGATTATAAGTAGTGATGCACGGTATTAAAATTTCTGGCCAATAACGATATCCAATATTACGATTTCTGATATCGCCAATAACCAAAGTTATCCATGTCAATATTCCATTTTTGTTCAAAACGAGTATAAGTAAGCACTGTGAGAACATGAAGACTATTCAAAAGAAGCTTGAACACATAGTGTCCTCTATTACGTAACAAAAGTAAAACAGAATTAAACATATTTAAGTCCAGGACCATTTAAATAAAAACATCTGTGAAATAGCAGCAATATCAAATGTAGAGACGAAGGCGCTAATGTTAGACAATCATCGTTTTTTCACATCGGCTAAATTTGTCAATCGGACTGATACCAATATATCGGAAAAAAACACTAATATCGGCCGATACCGATGTGGTCGCCGATATATCGTGCAGCCCTAATTATTAGTGTTTAAAGAGACCAATAATCAAAACTTGGAAACAGTATACATGTACTTCTGCAGTAAAAACTAAAGTGTTGGAGTCAAAGTTTAGAATAACAAGAAGTCCAACAGGACACTATGAACAATGTCGACATGTTTTAGTGTATTTACATTTTACATTTGTATAACTAAAAGAGACATTTAACCTTTAACCAGGCTATTATTCCTGATATATAACTAATCAGATAAATGTTGTAGGTGGGGCAGACTGACTACAGACAGAGAGATCCGTTGTATCAGAGCTACAGTAGTAGTACAAAAACAGGTTAATAAAATAAGGATAGCAAATAATTACAAAAATTCTTAATATCAGCTCTGATGATTGGACAAGTGGATAGTCAGTCAACCCCCAATTGAATGCGTATTTACAATCATGTACCTGTATTTTTTCAAAAGCGGATCAGCCATCATCTCTCGCACCAGCATGCCATCTGTTACAAACTGAAGCACATACGCACAGTTAAATACTGAACGAATCCAAGCACAGGAAAAGCCTGTCACGAAGCCTGCCTGCAGACATCCGACACTGTCTATATACCTTGATCCGCGTGGCGTGCGGATCAGAGCAGTCATCAAATCGGATGGTGTAGCCCACCTCGTGTCCCATCAGGGCCCCTCGCTCCTCTGCGACACGATTAGCCACCTATCAGCAGGAAAAAGAGGGAGGAGAGCATCGAATATGAGTTGGGCACGTGTGCCTGAACGCGAACCAAAGAATTGCTCACAGTGAAATGACATTGGCAAACAGTGAGGGGGCCGAGCGAATGAGAGAGGACATCAGCGGAGCTCTTACAGAGATAGCAGCCACGCGTCGAGGCTGTGTCACTCCAATCACTTTCCCCTCCGCTGCCCAGCCGGCCTCCAGCAGGTACTGATGGAAGGCAGATGAAAAGGGAAGGTACATCCAAAAATAAAAGGAGAGGAGTTCAAAGCATGAAAAGCAGGCTTGGCATAAATTAAACTCTAGCTGATGTGGTTAAAACCCTGCAACAACGGGGAAAAAAAGAGGCTACGAAGCTATAAGACAAGGTCGTGTTAATCCACTGTGGGAGTTAATCCATATGAAAGGTGTCAAGCCACTGCAGCATTGTTCCTCCTTTTAGCAGCTGCATGTGACTTTGAACATCGTTTCTCCTTTGCAGATTAAACACCACTCTTTGTTAACAGTTTATTGATGGTTGCTTCATTATACTAACCTGAGGTATCTGTGTTGTTTTGCCACATCCTGTCTCACCAACTATGATTACAGTCTGGAAGCTTTCAACCAAGTACAGGATGTTGTTTCTGTGCTGGATGGGGAAACAATTAAACATCAGGAGAGACACACAAGTTCCACATTGTAATCACCCCACAACAACAACAACAAAACACCACCCTGATGTTACACAGAAGAAGTGTGCAACCTTAAAAACGGGGAGTTTCTGTCGCTGCTTCTCTATGGAGAGGGCGGTGTGGGGGTTGAAGATGATGGGGGAGCCGGTGGTCTCCGTGTTGAGCTCCCGCTCCTCTGAGATCCCCGGTGCCTCGGTGCCTGGAAGCAGAACAGATGGTGGAGACGGAGATAAGATGTTTTATTTAGATGCGAGCAGGCTGAGGATTTAAGAGGATGACAGGCTGGGTTCGGTTTGGTGCAATGCAAGGCGATATAGGACGCGCGAAAAGACCCGCGAAAGAACCAGTTTCAGCAGATTTCAATCACGTGTGTTGCTGCTTTCTGTCTTACAGTCTGTGTATTTTCATGTGCCCAGGGTTCTACTTTGGATTTCCGCACAGCTAACCCGAGCTGAACTGCAACCGGCTGCAGACAGCACGCAGCTGCGGTCGCCTCCGCTGCGGGAGCACCGAGACAAGCCGAGTCACGTTAGCAGCCGAACGTTAATACAGACGCGAAGGTGAGGGGAAAAAAACATAAGCGATGCCGAATTTATTGACTTTGTCGTACTTACCCGGCTTCCAAAATTTCATCGTGGAGAGGGGAGCCGCCATCTTGGCTTCTACGTCACATTTTTTTTTTTTCCTGTTTCAGCGCATGACGTCATGATGTTGGTTTCCTTGAGAGATTTGTGAATGATGTCAGTGGGCTTCAAAACACGGCTGAAAGTTCCTTTTCAAATATTAATATAGCTATATTAATAAGTAATTCATAATAAAACAAACTTTTACTTAAAAAAAACTTTAATAAACACAAGAATTTGCACTACCTCTAATATGTATGTATGTATATACCTACATTTGCACTGCTTACTATTCTTACTATTATTGTTATTATTATTGTTATTATTATTATTATTACTATTACTACTATTATTATATATTTAATCCCTATCTTTTATATATATATATATCTTTTCTATACCCCCCATTCAGAAGCCCATTTTCATATTCTGTTTGCACTATTCTCTTTGTTTGCACTATTTCTTATATTTATATGTACATTTTTTATTTTATTCTCTCGTATATGTGTATCTCTGTTTAATGCTGCTACCAACAACGTGAATTTCTCCACTGTGAGATAAATAAAGGCATATCTTATCTTATCTTATCTTAAGAACTGCCTGCAAATGAATTGATTTCTCTGTGTGAAATAAACTTATTTTTCCTCCTATTATCTTTGGAGTCAATTTGACTCCATTCAATGTTTAACTGTCTAAATAAGTCATTTACATTTTTTTTTTCAATTTTATTTAAAGGGCTATTTACACCTAAACTTGGGTAACAATTTAATTAGGATATTTTCTGGAGGTTTAAATTGTTGGAGTCCAATTGAACCTAAGGATGAAAGATGTCAGTAAATGTGAAGGTAATAGGAGGGTTAAAGACAAGGTTACTTACTTTACTTACCTACTTTTGATGAGAGCCTTTTTTCCGTGGATGAGCTCCACCCACACTGAGTGGACACTCAGCAGGGGAGAGGCAAAACAAATAAAGATTCTCTGCAGCACAGTCCTACCAACATTACTCTGTCAGAGCTTTACAAAGTGAGCAGCAGAAGTGAACAGATGACAGCCCTGGAGGCTCTGGAACTCATCTTTGACCATGAAGGTGAAATAGAGGAGGATGTGCCCGACGGTGACGATCATCTTAAGGTCAGTTATGAGTCTGATGATTCTGATTATGAACCAAATGAGGAACCTGCTATTTATATTCCTCCAAGCAAAGAATGGTGAAATGCAGTGGTCTTCATCCACAAATACACATCAGGCGAAACTGTCTGCAGAAAACATCATAAAGACAGTGCCCACCAGGGCCCAGTAGGATGGCAGTGACTCGTGTGACAGACATCAAGTCAGATTTGGAGCTGGTCATGCCCAACTCAATACAGAAAATCATTCTCTAAATGACTAATCCAGAAGGAAGGTGTGTTTTAGGGGACAGAGCTGGATGAAATTTATTTACATTCATATTTGGGGGTCCTCATCCTGGCTGGGGTCTATAAGTCAAAAGATGAGTCAACAGCCAGTTTGTGGGATGCAGAGACAGGCAGGGCTATATTTTGTGCCACAATATCTCAAGACTTTTTCTATTCAAATCCTAATTACTCATTTGTCTTGATTTTAATTTTGTCCGCAGGTTGACCCCAAACCAAAGAGGCGTTGATTTATCAATATCACTCTATAAAAAGAAAACCTTAAATGAAAATGAACCTCACTGAAGCATGATCTGTGAAAGATAAAGAACACTATTGCACTAAATATTGATCGAATGGTTAGTAATGGAGTTAATAATGAAATATAAACAATGTTTATTGGGATTTTTTTTAGTTTCTGACACTTTTGGATAATCAAACATGCCCCAGGTTAAACTGACCCACGAACATTATTGCTGTTCCTGAGAAACAAACATAACAGGAGGGTTAAACAATCAAGTTAAGACCCTATAAAATTATAAATGGAAGACCCAATACATCCAAAGATTCCCTATAAGCAGGCATTTTGGTGATAGTGTAGAGCAAGAACCTATTTTTAGCAAGAAGACAAGAACAGTTTGTTTGCTGCACACTGTGTCGTACAGCAGTGATGCCAATGAGGCATGGAGCAGTGCACAGACGGCAAAATGGAGAACAAGTGTCCACAGTCCCTGAATGATGTGACGCAACTTTGCTTGTTTCGTTTGCTTCTTAGCAGTAGACAGATACATTACTGCTTGAAGGGATGACGTGATGTAGCCCTGCATTAAAGGGCAGGGACTTCATCAATCTGCACAGTCTGGAGGAAGCTACGGTGCAGACTTACATCTAAAACATTTAGTAGCATGAAGGTGTCATATTATGAAAAGAACTTCCAAATATGTAAGTTTGATACACCGAGATGAGTTTGTAGGGATTTAATCAAAGACTTTGATAAATAATAATACATTTTTCTATACTTCCACTTGAGTGAAATTACAAATAGAGCCTTTGCATTTCTTTTTACGGCCTGATCAGTTACACTGTTAAGTTAAAGGTCGGATTTCTTCTTCCACTACTGTTTAAAATGTGATAAACAAACGCACTCAGTTGTCAGCTCTGGCTTCTTACTTCTTCGAGCACTTGGAAAATTAAAATCATTCCTGTTCGTTAAAGATTTAGGAGACTGCAGTTCATGCTTTTATTTTCTCTTGCCTCAACTATTTTAACTCTCCGTGTAGGAATGATTCAGTCAGCCATATCTCGCCTGCAGCTGCTTCAAAATGCTGCAATGAGACTCCTCGCTGGCACCAGCAGGAGAGACCACATCTCCCCTGTCCTGCCCACTCTTCACTGCCTAACACAGACATGCACAATTGATTTTAAAGACTCTTTTGTTTTAAAAACACTGCATGAACTGACACCATGTTATACGTCTTCTCTCCACCTCCAGACAGTTCAGCTCTCCATCCCACGCAGCTACTTAACAACCAAAGGTGATCGAGCATTCTCGGTTGTCGGCGGCCCTAAATTGAGGAACAGTTTACCACCCTGTAAACCTTCCCTTGATATATATATATTTTTAAAACTCATGCAAACACCTTCCCCTCTTGAATACCATCATCATGAAGAAATGCCTGACATCATTTTGGGTTTTCTTGTCTTGTATTTGTTATTGGAGCAATTTCTGTATGCTTTTATCTAGCTCGTCTATTCTTTTATTCACTAACTTATATCTTCTCATCCATGTCTGTGTTTTTAATCTAATCTTTCCTCTGTTTATAACCTCTCTATAAAACTCCATGCAGCCCAGTCAAATGTTAGGATTGTCTGCTTCTTATATCACCAAAAATAACATTTTGGCATTGGAGATTGTTAGTCAAGGGGGGGAAAGCAACTGAAGATGCATCTTTGGACATTTTTCACCAATTTCTGACATTTTATACTGAACTGTAGATTAACTGATAAGTGGATTTAACCACTTAATTGCATTATACTACAATTCCAGTGCAAAGACAAACACCTAAATCATCTGACAAACAATAACACCTTCTTTTTTTTTTAACATTTCAATAAAGAACAGATAACATTTCTTTGAAAATGGTGGCCAAATAAAGCCCATGTTTAATGATTCCCAAAAGATTTGATCAGAAAATACAATCCTTTCAAACACCAGCTGCATATCTAATATAACAGTATCATTGCAATAACTGTTTAAAAGTTCTTCACTATAAAATACTGAGAAATGTGTTACATCGAACAAGATATAACATAAATACAAATAAATCTGTGTAATACATGACGGATTGGACAAAAGGGACATTGTACAGAATTTACAGACGAGTTTAAATTAATTTTCAAACAACAGATAAGACTTTGATCTGGAAGCTACGTGTGAGGAAAATATTACATTTTAAATTATTTTTACTTTCTCAGCTAATGCCATATATAAATGACATCTAGATATACTAAAAGCAAATCATGGCGGTGCACAGATCAGGTTTCACTTTAATCTGTGAACATTTGCATATGAACAAAACATGGATGTCTCCAACCTCTTTGCTCTGAGGAATCAATTTGTAAGGAGAGACATCTTTGATAATTATGAGTTCAGGAATGAAGTAACGGAGCAGTGAAACTACTGGCATCGGGACTGGATATTAGTCGATATGTGCATCTTACAACCAGCATTTGTTTCTGATGTTAAAAGTTAGATTTCTGCTGTGGTTAGCTACAATTTGATTAGACACCAGACCGTTATAGAAATAAAAACAACTGACAGATTAAATTCCAAAATGCTATTTTTATATCCATCTGCAAGAATACAACAGAAGTGAGTTTACCCGAGTTGCAATGTTCAATGACTCAAAACTGTAACACCTTTGAATAACTGAATTATTTCTAAGCAGACAGCAAGAGTTCTCCTCTTATTAACAATCAAAAACAAAGAGACTGTGGTGAAAATACAGGCCTCCCCAAAGTAAAAAATACTCAATGCAGCAAAAGTGAGTCAGCATGTGATCAATCTCAAAGTTAAGCTTCCAAAAAGTAAAAATTAAAAAAAACAACTTTTGCTATTTTTTTTTAGTCAAATGAGACAGAGATTAATTTGTTTAGTTCTGATGTAAAAAAAAAAAAAAAAAAGGATGTTGCCTGACTGGAATCCAACAGAACACCTTTGGGTGGATTTTGAGACAAAGAGTGGCCTAAAAAACAAACAGACTGAAGAACGGCAGAACATACATCCATCCATCCATTATCTATACACCGCTTAATCCTCATTAGGGTCGCGAGGGGCTGGAGTCTATCCCAGCTGACTCAGGGTGAAGGCAGGGGACACCCTGGACAGGTCACCAGTCTATCACAGGGCCACACTTACAGACAACCAAGCACACTCACATTCACACCTATGGACAATTTACAATCACCAATTAACCTCAACATGTTTTTGGACTGTGTGGGAGGAAGCTGGAGAACCTGGAGAGAACCCACGCTGCACGGGGAGAACATGCAAACTCCACCGCGTGTCCTCACCAGGACGCGAACCGGTGACCTTCTTGCTGCGAGGCAACAGTGCATCTTGCAATGGCCGAACATCTCTCCAGAAATTTCTGCTACACTGGTGTCCTCCGTGCCAAAGGTTGAGTCTGACAAATACTGGTGGACACATGAAGTATTGAAAAAAATAAAAGATTTGAGTGTGAACTGACTTTTCTTGCATTGAGTTTCTACTGTGGGGCCTGTATTTTTAATATAGCAACTCTAAACTGTTCTTTTTTGTTTTTTATATAAGAGCGAATACCATACTGTTAAACTTAAAAGTACTGCAATGACCTTAGGGTGATACACTTTTTAAATTTAGAATCAACTGATATTTAAGCAATCATGCACCAAGGTATAATCACTTCTGTTGTATGGTGTATATCTTGGCAACAAAATCCAAAAGAAATGAAGCTCTGAATCACATTTTAATTTTCCATGAAGACAAACAACTCCAACCTTAAAACCTTAGGCGCATACATACTGTAACCTACATATTTCTCTTATTTATCAAAAAACACAAATGTAATTTAGCAATGAAAGGGTGATTTAACAGTGAAGCCACAATATTAATCCCTTACCAGTAGGTCTGTACATCCAATATGGCGTATTTTGTCACGAAATTAAAAGGTGGCATTTCACATTCGTGGACTGATTGAACCCTAACGAACAGATGATGACACTGTTTTTATTGCCCTGTTCCTGTAACTTGCGTGACCAGCTCATAAGCGAAAAAAAATATGGGATGACTGTCCATACTGCTTGTTATTCTTTATGGTCTTAAATCTGTCCGTCACTCTTCTAAAACTGAAGAAAGTAAGCTGACCAAGAGACAGAATCCTTCTTCTGTTTTACATCAAGTTACTGTTCTAATGTCAACAGAACTGCAACCGGTGTCAGCCAAACTATTCGCTTTCTGTATTTTTAGTGTTTTGTCAGAAATGATGAATATGAAGTGAGGAAGGAAATCTAACGCATGGGAAGTGTAATGGAAGGTGCCTTAAAGAGGAATCCTCGAACTAGGCAGATGTTCAATATTTGAACATCAAAACTGTGTTCTTGCTGGATCTTGTTTTTCGAACTAGGATTCCCATGATGCACTGCACACTGAGAAGTCATACTGTATGTAGGAGCGCTGACACCACCCCCCAAAAACCATGGAGTTCTTGTGTCTTGACAATTTACTTCAACAGAAATGTTCGTATTTAGTGTCCTGTGGAGTCCTCTCAGTCAAAATGTAGAGCTGTGTAAAAGATTATCCACACCACCTGGCAAAGAGAAAACAACAACTGATTAGACACTAGTGCTCATAATATAATCGTTACAAATAGCCGACTGAGTCATTTCAAACTGACTGATAAGCCAGCCTTAAAAAAACAAAAAAGAAATCTTACAGCTCCTGATATTGTTCAATATGAATCATGCCTGTATACAAGCATGATTAATATCAACCTACTGTGTTTATTAAAGACTTTGCCACATAATGTGTCAGATTGCACAAAATCATTAGATTTGGCAAGCTGTTTAAACATTTAATAGCTGGACTGGATATGCACAACATAAGTCTACAATTTAGTCCTTTCATGTCAAAAATAAATACATTTCCTACTACAAACGCTGGCACTTTTACCATTCATGTGTTACAGATATCTGAAAATACCTGCTGCAAATATTTTTGACTAGTCATAAATCTAGTTCAAGATATCTTCAATTCAACAAATGAAAATAGACCTATTTAACCAGAGATGGCACACGGTTAAAGAGTACCTGGATATGTAAACTATATGGGTTGTCGAAATTGATTCCAAATTAGTGGAGTTAATACATATTATCTTTACTATTGAAAAACGTTCATGATTATGTACATTGGTATCATCTGCAATATTTATGTACACAGCATTTGTATTATTGTTATTAATCTGTTTTCTTCTAATCACCTATCTTGTCTCAGATACTGTTCTGTTTTGTATTGTGAAAAATTGTAAATAAAAAGTTCAGGAAAAAAAAGAGATATCTTTAATTCTCCTCACTTTAATACAAAAACTTGTTCAAACTTAACTCGTCAGGATGACGTCGTACATATCTTGACCTGGTAGTCTGCCTAGACAAAACATAATTATGGATATTTTTGACTGAGCTAAATGGCATAGTAGATATCTACAGTTTCGTCAAAAGCTCAGCAAGTGGGAGGCAGTGAAACTTATGACACTGCAATCGTAGCCGCATATAAAAGCTATTTTACCGCGATGTCAGAGCAGCCTGAGGCCAATTTTCTAGTAAATTTTGACCCCAAGTTTCTAATGAATGACATTCTCAATCTGCACAACTTCCTTGCTAATAAACTCTTCCCATTTCCTGCCATTTTGCAATGATCTTATCGTAGGGGCGGCTGTGGCTCAGGTGGTACAGCGAGTCGGTCAATGATCGGAAAGTCGTTGGTTCCACCCTGTAACCTGTGTCACGGTCATTGTGTCCTTGGGCAAGACACTTCACCCCTTCACCCACCTTGCCTGGTGTGAATGCGTATGAATGGATTGTTTGAGGTGGTGGTCAGAAGGGCCGTAGGCACAGAATGGCAGCCAGGCCTCTGTCAGTCTGCCCCAGGACAGCTGTGGTTATAGCTACCACCACCAGAATGAATGTGTGTGAATGAATAATTGATAGTGTAAAGCGACTTTGAGTGTCTAGAAAAGTGCTATACAAATTTGATCAATTATTATTAGTATTATTTTTATCCACCACAGCAACACTGCTCAGCTAACTCTGTTCAAACGCGTCACTGGACCAATATTTGATGGGAAACCTGAGTTAAAGAATTACATTTGTCATTCTGACTATTTAGAATGACATTATGGATTTCTTGATTAAAAAAATCTGGCTTGTTAGTTTAAGTACGCAGTCAGTCAAATGACATTGTTGATAGTCGTAACTTTAAATCTGGATAGTCAAACTCAGATATTAAAACAGGAAAATAGCTCGCCACAGGTTATATGCACGACAGATAGTAAAATGACAGCCTGGTCAATAGTGCTGCAAATAGAAAAACTAAAATCTCATGAGAATCGCGTGTGGAATAACTGTGGGAAGAATCAACATGGAATGTCACTTCTGCAAAGTGAGTTTGAGGTAAATATTTTATGTTCTTAGTCAGTAGCGTCATGCCAGCTGGTCAGGATATTCTGCACAATTTCATGTGGAATTTAAATTTACTTCCAAAAGCTCTGAATCAGACACCGTTTGGACTTGTTGATGTAAGATTTTTTACCACTTTTTATACGTAACTGTCATATTTCATCTTGAGGAGTACATTATTGCACAAAAGGGCCCTTCAGAGGTTTTACTGTCTACTTTCAATGGGTGTTCACACATGATGTACTTCTCTACAGTGACTCACAAAGTATTACATTTTTAGCAAATTCAGTTTTCAGTTGCATGTGTGAAAAGCTTTAAATTAGGAAATCTTATAAAGATTCTAAAAAGCCCAGATATTACACAAGATGATAGTGTTCAACCTGTGATTTGAATTTGCAATCAGTACTTTAAAGATAATATTCCCTGTCTCAAGAATTAATTAATTTCCAAGACAGCATTATGAAAATAAAAGGATTTAACTAGAAGTCTAAGCTTTAAGCAGTCCCTTACATTTAACTCAGACTGCAACTATCAAAATCCTATTCAGAGAGACTATACACTAGATCTTGAGAATACAGAGATATAGAACCTTTATTTCTAATAATTCTCATATACTTCACAAAAAATATATATGTTGCCAAAAATATTAGCATCCCCACCAGAAACAGGGCGAAAGACGTCATGAAGCCTTCTTTGGTGAGCTCCCACGTGCCTCCATACTCTTCCTCATCGATCTGCTGAAAGCTGCTGAAGTATACATACAGGACGCCAGCATTGATGATGCAGAATCTGGTGGAGCAAACATGGGAGCATGTTAACTTTTTTGATTTTTCTTGAGAACAATCTGACACGAAGAGACCCGCTGACAAAGGTAGGTAAGTGGTAGGGGCTACTTACATGGCTATTCCCAGAAATCCTTTCAACGGCGCAACACCCCATATCACGCCAAGGATAACTGCAATAATTTGTCGAAGCCAGTAAATCACATCTAAAAATTCATCCTGTGAAAGAAAACGTGAAAATTTGATTCAAAGAATGACTTGATTAAAATGGTGTTAATGTCAATATTGACACCACAACTGAAACGCTTAACTTGGTGCAAACAAACTATTGGATTGCATGTTCTTTTTCTGATGTTTCCCATGTAGGAAGTGTATTGTAGCCATGTGTATGTGTGTGATGGGAAAGCCTGGCCACATCTAGCCCTGACGCAGGTAACCAGGACCAGTCCAGTTCTACTCCTTTCAACAGAAAAACACATCTGACTGGCTGTCCATCAACTTCTGTGGTTGAGGTTCATTTGCCTGAACATGGGGTTAAGTTGAGGTATTACAAATACTTCCAGCGTTACCATTCTTGCAAGGGGAAAGTACAAACTGTTGATTGATTGCTTCATTCTACTGGATCAACCCACCAGCATCACAAATGGGACTTACTGCTGTTTTTCTCTGTTTTACAGAAATATAGATCGGAAATCTTTGGGGTTTTAACTATTTGTTGAACCACACTATGACTTCATTCCTTCAATTCAGTGAGTAGGGAATCCCAAAAAATATTTAAAGCGTCCTTGTCGTTTTGAACAAAGGTCAAATCACCAACTATCGCTGCTCCTTTTCATTTGACAGTTAGCTAAATCAGCCAGTCCTGATTAATCCTTAGCATGGCAGCTAGCTCCTGATAGCCGTCTTTATGAACACCTTTCAGAATATTACATGCATTCAATTGCTTTGAGGCAACAAATAATTGCAAACCACAAGTGATGTGCCGAAAAGGGGCAACTGACTGACCTTCTCTTCCCAAACAGCATTACTGCTGAGGGCTTTGCTCCATGTGGACTGTTTTACACCCCCATTCAGCAGATGACTTTCTTCTTTCCGCTTTGAACTGCTCGTCATTCTTTGCTGTTTCCTTCGGCTACAGACGTCGAAAAGTAGGAATCCAAATCAGACGACACCTGAGGTTAGATTTAAATCTCCAGCGCTGACCAGAGGAAGGAAATACAGAGAAATATTTGAAGGTATTAGGGGAATCTACGCTCCGCTGAGCTGACAGATTTCAGTCGCGAACCGTAAAAGGGCATCTGAGCATGCGCAATATTGTTTGACCCCAGCCAGCAACAGCCAATCAGAGAGTGCGACGTTTCTGCGCCGCTATCGCCAGAAAGCCATTAAAGGCCACAGTGACCCCCGATGGAGAAATGTAATAACTCATGTGAAAGAAAAACAGACAACAAATGGTCTTTACCTTATAAAACTGTATTCTATGGAGGAAGACAAACAAGCACGAACTGTGTATTTTTTTTTCTTTACTTCTTTGTTTATCATCTCCACATCTCTGGTACAATAACTAATTGGGCTGAAATAATCCATTGATCTCAATGAATCAGTGTTTTGTTTTGTATGTAAAATTTATGTTTGACATACAAAAATAAATTGCTGACATTAGCATTGCTAATTATTTTTTCCTTCATGAACTAAACAATTAACTGGCTAATTGTTGCAGCTCTACTGCATATTTCAAAGGGATGGCATTAAGCAACAGGTGTCAGCTCACTGACAACAACAGTATTAATGATCAAGGGACAGTCATCAGCAACAGACCACAATTAATGAAAAATGAAGCAACATGACCCAGTGGGCCCACCAGCTGAAGGCATAGGTGTTGGGGTCAGGTTAGTCCCTTAGCCAGCCCACTCTGTAGAACACAATAGTCTCGCTGTATTTCATCATCATTCTGCAAAAAATGCTGTGGCTTGTTTTTATTTCTATAAATCAATTACAATCATATTTGGCAGAGCGAAGCAAAGGATGTGGCTTTGGTGTTACTTTGATATAGTCACAGGGGAAATGTTTTGGTGGAACATATACATGCAGGGAGGCAAGAGCTGTGGCTGGGGAGGGCTGCCTTACTGCACAATGGCAAAACTATACATTTTCATTGTGGTAGTTTGCTAGCCTGGAGTTTTTTTTCCTATACTAAAGTGGACTTTGAAAATGGCAAACAATTGACAGCACATGGGGAGGAGAAAGCCTTGTGAAATGTGCAGCCAATGGCTGGCATATATCCACAGCCTACATCCCGTGAGTATGACTAGGATCAGTTGCACTCTAAGCCAGGAAGCAGGCAAATATGGGCTCGAGGTGTACTGACTCCTGGAATTTCAGAGTAGTTCTATTGACATGGAACATCACCTTTCTGATGGGGAAGGAACTAGAGCTGGTGTGGGAGGTGGACTGGTACCAGCTAGAAATAGTTGGGCTCACCTCAATGCACAGCACAGCATTATATATCTGGGACACTTGGGTAAAGGAAAGGAGCAGAACTGCCAACTGATCACCACCTGGTGGTGAGTTGAATGAGATGGTGGAAAAGGCTGCTTGACAGACCATGTAATGACGGTGAACCAGGAATGTCTGGTTGAAAGCCATGTCCATGAGGTCTTCAATTCCACCTTTGGAAGAATTTCTCATGCATCCCAGAGGAAGTTTCCTCCTAAAGTCAAAAGATATGCTCAGATTAACTGATGATTGTAAACATCTAACCAGGACTGGGGATTTTAGTGGGCAGTGGAAAGAACACTTTGTGAAGCTGTTAAACCCAGGCAACACATCTTTGTAGAGGAGCCAGAGCCTGAAGACTCAGAGGAAGCCTCACCCATATCCTTGACAGAGTTGACTGAGGTAGCAAGAGGTTCCTTACTGGTAAGACGCCAGGTGTGGATGAGATTTACCTTGAGACGCTGAAAGCTCTAAACACTGTCTCAGCTGACACCTCTCTTCAGTGTCACATGGAGATCCGAAACAGTGTGGAGTGGCAGACCAGGGTATTGGTTCCCATTTTCAGTGATCAGAGTATCACACTGCTCAGCCTTCCTAGGAAAGTTTAATGTTGAGTGCAGGAAAGGAGGCTCAAACTGATTGTCGAACTTCAGATTGAGGAACAGTGGTCCAGCTCTTTACCCTTGTGGGATTGTTGAGGGGATCATGGGAGTTTGACTATCAAGTCCACATGTGTTTTGTGAACTTGGAGAAGGCCTGTAATCGTGTGGGGTATGTGTATCAAGACCATTTTTACAAGCTGTCCAGTCCTTGTACAACCAAACTGAGTGCCGTGTTCATATTCCTGGCACAAAGTTAAGAGTCAAGTTAAGAATCAACAGATGGACTGATAGCGTCAGCAGCAATGCGACCATTGTACTGGTGGTTTACTGGTGAATAGTGAGCCTATCCCAGTTGACTCAGGGCGAAGGCAGAGAGATCCCAGGCGTCCTAACCAGGATGCGAACCAGGAATCTTCTAGCTGTGAGGCAACGGTGGTAACAACCGTGTGCAGCCCTACATAACATCATGTAACACAGATTTTCTTTTCATGCTTTTTAAATGCAATGACATAATGTCAAAGGGTTGTCTTTATAACTTTTTAAGTTAAATTCTAACCATGTGTGTCCTCCAATTTGGGTACAAATATCCATTATGTCACAGCTGGTCAGTGGATGTAAAAATGTCTAAAGGGGGTAGAACCTCCAGAAGGTACTAAAAGAAACCAATGTCAAGAGAAAGACATTTAAAGTAATTTCCTGATTTTTCTCCTATTTATTTTGAAATACAAGAGATTTAAACCTTTTCTGGTCTTCAGTTTCTGAGATTTAACAAAGCTTCATATTTAGTAGTCATGACAAAAAGGCTGAGAGTCTAGAAATGGCAAATATGCATAGAAATGTTGCGACATAAAGTTGTCCTGAAATAGTTGCATTTAAAAAAAGATTGCTTGACATTTAAGATTTTTTTTATTGACTAAAAAACATCAAACTGCTGGCTTTTTTTTTCTATTAAATGTGAAATTGTTATACTAAATAATATGGCTATCTGTATTCCTAACCCTTAATGGATTCTCACTTGCTTTAAGGATAATCTCTCTTGGACACATTTTTCTGTCGTCCTCACTCTTGTCCAGCAGAGGGCTTCATTTATGAGCTGCTCAGCGTTTACGCTTCCATATTTAGTGTCATCCTCCACTGACACACACTATGATTTGAGATAATCATGATTGTTTAACCTTAACTGACTTTCTTCATTACCTAATTAACCAGTGTAAAAGGGGTAATTGGGCAAATAATTGATTAGAATGACTCACTGGTGGCTCTAATGCAGCCGCAGGCTAAAAACACTTCATAATGATTGGCAGAATGATTGACATTTCAGTAATCAGATATGATAAGGAATAGAACATCTATAAGATTATTGTGTGGTTAAAATGCTAAAAGAAGGAAGCTCCCATACTGGTGTACAACATCTTCAAACACATAGAAACAAAACTAATATTAAATCAAATTAAATTATGACAGACCAACTATCTTCTGTTTATTGTTACAAAATAGAATAAACCTCATGATGAACAACATACAGTAACTGACTTAAGAACAACCTCAGATTTTTAATATATGTCTCCTTTTCTATCTGTATTTACTTGTATTATAAGGTCAAATATGCCACAAAAGCATTTATAAATACATTTGCTTCAGACCCTGAAGGCATGTGAGACAGTCAGGGAATTTCAGTTTCTCTTTTGAGTCTTACAGTTGACCCACTGAGCACTGACTCATTCAGAAAGATGTGGGGGATGTGTCATCATCTTTCATTTGAGTCTAATTGCTCACAAGCATATTAAACACAGCTTAATGGAAAATCAATAACAGCCTGAGAATAGTCTTATATGAGGTGTTTTCAGGACCCAGCTGTGAGTTGCAGTGACCCTGTTGCCATGTGGAGAGCTTCATCTGCTATGATCTTACTATAATAATCGGAAGGGGTGGAAAGAAACCATGTGTGCTCTTGTTGCTTGTTGCCAAGTTTTGACTTAGGTGTTTTTTAGGGGTTTGTTTGTTTTTTGTTTTTTTTTAAACCATTGACAGTGTGATTTTTGGCACAGCTTCATCTGAGATAACAAAAACTGCACTCAGGTTGTTTGTTAAGTTCACCTGGCAATATGCAATGTAGTCCAACACAGCAGCCTGTGATGCTAAATCCCAAAGTTCAGTGAACTGTTGGTACTTAATAAACTGGCAGCTGAGTGTGTGTTGAAAATGGATGTAGTTAGAATGCCATATTGCCCCTTTTGCATTAAACATACATAATATAATACATTTTGTTGTAAACTGAACTGTAAAAGTGACAGAATTGTTTCATCAGTTACCTGATTTAGGAGTTGGTTTCTGTACCTCTGCAAAATAAACAGCACAGAAAGAAAAGAACAAGATGGTGCACCTGATGAATAGGATGAACTTGGAGGCCCTGATGGCTCAGCAGTACATGTTTGCCCTGAGACTGGACAACTGCTTTGATGGAAACAAAGAAAGGAAGGTTTTTATCCTAAAAAATAAATTAACTCCCTTTAACACATTGACAGGAAGTTAAGAATACTCTTCTTAGAATACGAATGTGTCTGAAAAGTTTTCCAAAAAATAAACAAATAAATAAAAAGTTTAATTACCTGGTTGAAAACTTTTAAAACAACATTTCTGCTAACAACCTAGACTCTATGAAAATACAACTATTTTTAATTTCATAGAATAAAGTGCCAGACAAATACCTGAACGTATATCTCAGTGTATGTGTAATACAGGCAGTTTTCCACATCAAACTTGTTCAGGTGACCACAGAAAAACAAAACAAAAAAAGTCATTAAGTGACACACATCTATTCATATGGTGCAACTCAAAACACATTTAATGGTCTTTAACAATTTTAACTAAGTGATATTTTACATCTGAATAATTGTGTGTGAAGATTTTATGGTTTGCAGGTAAAACATCCTGGATGGATGACTTTGTTATAATGTTAATAACCAACTGATGCCATGATCGTGCCCATCCCCAAGAGTCAGTCGGTCAGCAGTCTGAATGATTACAGACCTGTGGCTCTCACTTCAACTGTGATGAAGTGCTTTGACAGACTGGTGCTGAGGCACATAAAATCCTTACTGCCTCCCAGCCTTGATCAGCACCAATTCGCATACAGAGCCAACAGGTCCACAAGTGATGCCATCAACACAGCCCTCCACACAGTGTGCCAACATCTTGAACAATCTGGCAATTATGCGAGGATGTTGTTTGTGGACTTCAGTTCTGCTTTTAACACACTTGTTCCAAGCAGACTGTTGTTCAAACTGCGCAGTCAGGGCATCGGCAAGCACACCTGCAGATGGATCAGAGACTTTCTTACCAACTGTCTGCAGTCAGTCAGGTTGGGGCCCCACCACTCCTCAGTGCTAACAGTGAGCACTGGAGCCCCTCAGGGCTGTGTGTTCAGCCCCATGCTGTACACCTTGTACACCCATGACTGTGCACCAACCCACAGCAGCAACATCTTTGTCAAATTTGCGGATGACACTACTGTGGTTGGGCTGATTCAAAACAACGATGAGACGGCCTACAGAGAGGAGGTCCTGAACCTCACTACCTGGTGTTCCCTCAATAACCTGGCACTCAACTCCTCAAAGACTAAGGAGTTGGTGCTGGACTTCAGGCGGAAGAGGAAGGACCCCCCCCCCCCTTCTCATCCAGGGGGACACCGTAAAGAGGGTCAGCGACTTCAAGTTCCTGGGAACATACATTTCTCAGGACCTTACATGGGGCACCAACACCAATGCCCTGGTGAAAAAGGCACAGCAGCGTCTGTACTTTTTAAGGTCACTGAGAAAGATCAACCTGTCCCAGGAACTGCTGCTGTCCTTCTATAGGTGTTCTGTAGAGAGCATCCTCACCCACAACATCTTGGTGTGGTACAGGAGCTGCTCTCAGGCTGACAAGAAGGCTCCGAAGAGAGTCAGGAAGTCAGCACAGAGCATCATAGGGGCACAGCTGTCCTCTCTGTCAGACATCTATGACACCAGACGTCTGCGCAGGGCCAGAAGCATCACCTTCGATGGTTCACACCCCAGGCACAGCCTGTTCTCACTGCTGCCCTCAGGAGAGAGGTACTGGTCCATCAAGGCCCGCACAACCAGATTCATCAACACGTTCTACCCAAGTGCAATACGGGTACTGAACGCACATTAGTCTCCATAGTCTTTACTATTTTATATTTATTATTTGTACTATACTATACTGTACTATACTATACTATATAATTATATCATAATTACATTTTAATTATTATTATACATGATACTGTAATTTTGTATATATTTATTACTTCTAATATTTATTTATTTATTTATATTATTTATATTTCTCATATATCCACAGTGTTCCTACCTCAACAGTGCAATATATTTATTCTACCGTTTGGCAAACCGTATATACTTCGTACTGGCTCCTTTTGTAAATACATGTATATATTCTTATTTGTCTTTTTATACTTTACTTTCATACTTCTGCACCACTGGAGTTGTCTTTTAATTTCGTTGTGCCTTGTGTATGATGACAATAAAAAGCATTCTATTCTATTCTATGCATATGAATATTTATATAATATACCACCACTCAATTAAATGCATGGTTACAAGGTTAAAGAACAAAACAAAGCAAACATCTGTTGTATCAATTAAGATAAACCTCTTGAGTTGCAAACATTTTGTTGATGAGTTGGGTTGGCATAATAATGCTGGTAATTACACCAATCTAATATTGTGTAATTTAAACCAAAATTTCTATTTTAACTGATTTCACACTGAATTAAAGTTGTGCAAAATTAAATACATTGGCTTAGAAACTTAATTATTTCTACCTTGAGTTCAGGGTTTCAAGTTCTTAGAAACCTAAAACCTAGTGTTTATGCTACCAATGATTATGTAATTAACATTTTAAAATACCATTGATTGTAGAGCATAGATTAATTCCTCTAACTTAATGTCATTCATCAAACATAATTTCATTAAGATAAGACAAAACTTTATTAATCCCAAAAGAAATTCTTATGCAAGATATTGCTCACAAAAGATTTGAGATATTACATCTGAAGATAGAATATTTCACATGAAATGAAAATACTTCTCAGAAAATTGAAAACATGAACATGAAACTGAAACACTGCACGTTTAAATGAAATATTGCACATGAGAACGACACATTGCACCTAAACATAAAATGTTGCACATTAAATTTAAACATTGCACCTTAAAATAAAACACAGCATCTGAATATGAAATATTGCACATTAAATAAGAAATGTTGCAAATGAAATCAAAACATTGCACCTGAAAATACAATACTGCACATGAAACTGAAATATTGCACATTAATATGAAATAATGCACATGAACATTAAATAGTGCATAAAATGTAAATATTAAGCACAATAATAAAATATTGCACACGTAATTGAAATGTTGCACCTGAATGCGAAATGTGCACAAAACTTTCAAATATTACACATGATACTAAAATATTGCATCTGACACTGAAATGAAGCACCTGAACGTCAAACTGACAAAATAAATTAGATATTGCACATGATAATGACACATTACACCTAAATATAAAATGTTGCACATTAAATATGAAATGTTGCACATGAAACTGAAACATTGCACGTTTAATGAAATATTGCAAATTAACATGAAATATAACACAAAAATAAAATATTGCATGTAATTGAAATATTGCACCCGAAAGTGAAACTGAAACTATGAACTGAAATGTTGCACATGACAATGGGACATTACACATAAATATAAAACATTGCACATTGAATGTAAACATTGCACCTGAATATAAAATCCTGCACATTAAGTATGAAACGTTGCAAATAAAGTTGAAACATTGCACCTGAGAATGCAATATTGCACATGCAACTGAAATGCTGCACATGAAATTGTATTATTGCACATTAAAAGAAAATTTTGCACATGAAATTGATATATTGCATGTAAAAATGCTGAATTTTAAATATTGCAGTATAATGAAACTGATACTGCACAAACCAGTTAGAAGTTGTTATTCCTCTGAAAGACTGATGCAATCTGTTGCATTGATTTTTCTTTTCTGTTGAGCCTAAACCTTTTTGTTATTATGGTTTGGGGAGGGGGGTCTCCAGATACTTCCCCTGTGTGCTCTGCAGTAGTTGTTATCTGAAGTTGTTGGCCGCTTCTGCAGGCTGACTTTGCTTGTACTATCTCTTTAAGAGAGGTTACCTGGGGAGGGGGACAGGTGTGAGCTGCCCCGACATCACGGTTAACGGAGACTGTGGACGTTTTCGTCCCTTTTGAAAAAACTTGAGCAGGACCCCCTCCCGGTGCCGGCGGGTCGGAGTCGGGACGGGATGTCTGACTCACCGCTGCTCTCTGCGCGGCGGAGCTCGAGCTCTCACGCCAACTCCACCGTCAGTGACGTCTGCGTCACGTGTCCGTCTCTTCCCTCGGTACGTCGGTCGTATTTTCCTCCCCTCCACTGCCTGCTTTAACACTGAGAGCCACTCGAAATAAACAAGCGCAAAAAAAGGGGGGCCGTTGCAGGGACCGGTTCGGCTCCAGTGTCACGTTTATCAGCAGCCGATGGACGGAGGGGTCGTACACCTTATAAGTTACCATCAGTGGAGCCCGAACCTCCGGTCCGTTTCTGGCTCCACTGAGCCCGTATCAATGTAAACTTTGTCATACCTGCGCTGCACACACAGAGCTGCGACCAAGCGAGGTGAGTTGTAGTTTTTTGATACACGTTTGTACAAGTGTTTCACCTTTCCCAAACTTGTGCGAGCTATTGTGAAGCCTTACCTTTGCGGGCTGCGCTTTGGCTCAGCGGTGCTGGCCAGCTGCATGTCGCCTGCTTAAAATGGCGACAGCCGACTGGGGGGGTGAGAGAGGGAGAGGGAGAGAGAGAGAGAGGGTGAGGGAGAGTAGTTTTTTGGGCTGGGGGCTTGTCTTTTTCCTCCGCTCTGAATTGGTTACAGTGTTCAAAACCTATAATGCCGACGAGCCCATTAAGTTGGGGCTCACTCCGCCTAACTTGAGCGGAAGATGAACACGCATCATTTTCGGAAATTGTTTGACGCTGCTGCGCTCTGGGACCAGCGTTACAGTGCGGCCACTTTGTCTGTGCTCTTTCACCAAACACTGCTAATTGCTCACATTTCCAAACACTTCATATTAGCAGCAATTAGGTGCTGTCAGTGTATGTGAAAGCCAGACCTGTTAAAAAAAAAAAAAATCACCTAAGCAGTTGCATGATTTTCCCAGTTTCTTCAGCCTGTGCTTGAATGAAGAAGTTAGAAATCACTCTGACCTCTCAGGCACTAATCATGTTTTTTTTTTCCCATTGATGCCCTTTGAAAAGCTTTTGATTACATTTGTATTTTCTGTCAGGTGTTAGCTGTTCACGTACCAGTTGACACACTTCTCATAAGCAAGAGTTTGTGTTTTATTGGACAAACAGTTATGAGTTTGCAAGCTGTTGCTGTGGTTATTTATCATGTCAGTGTTGTCATGAGTGTGTGTGACTCCAGGGATTAGAGCAAAGCTTTCCCAGACAGCTAATTTGTGTCTGATGTCCACGTGAGTCCCAGGCACAGACACGCAGCTTAATCCAGCTGTCTGTTTATCACCCATGGTGCAACTTTTCCTCATACAACAGGCCAGTTTCTGTACTACTACTGTGGATGATCACATGTGGGATAACAATACAGTGTGGCCCCATGGGATTCCTCCTTTTTGATGTGAGGAATTGCCAATCACAGATGAAAAGATGTTCGAAATTGTTATTATTATTGCTGTTGGGATTCCTCATCTCACTGTGTTTCATTGTGTTTTCTCTGGCTCACTGGCTGCACATCTCATTGAATAGTCCTCCCGTCCTCTCTCCCACCATCACCTCCTCCCAGCCCTCCTCTCTCCTTCTTTTCTGTTTTAGGTTTGCAGCTGACACAGGGTGAGCTGCTCTGTGTGAAAAGGGTTCATCAGTAATCAGTTGCTAAAATCATATTTTGGTCTTGCACTTCTGTTCATGTCACCACTTAAGAATCACAGTGTTTTACTTCAGTTTCTTACATTTTAAAACCATCTATTGACCTGCTGGTGACTTAATAAATCAGAGCAGTTCTTTTAGTCTCTCAGTAATGACTTTACGTCTGTGAGTTTTCTCTCCTCTCTGTACTGACCCATGAAAATGACAATTTATTTGCAGATCCCTACCAAGTATGACCACAAAAACGGTCAGCTGCTGCTCAAGAGCCTTTTCACAATCTTGGGGGAAGAGCAAGCGCGAGCCACTCGCACGGCCACAGCGAGCAGGTTTGGGTCAGCAGCGGCAGCAGCCTCTTGCTCTGCTTGGCTGGTTAACAGCTTGTGATGTCAGCCATTTTAGGTTGGACAGCACAGAGCATGGTGCTCCGCCATTTTTCTCTCCCTCCCCTCTCTCAGCAACCCAGTTTTAACGCATGCACTGGCAGTGGCCACAGCAATGCAGCCGTTTGCAGCCCACGCAGCCATCCGTTCCCCCGACCTGAGAGCAGCCCAAATGGGACTCAGGATGAGGTGGAATGACACTGTAGGAGCACTGTCATTGAGGTTTTCTTATTGTTGCCAGCATTGTGTAAAAAGTGAAACAACAGTGAAAGGACGTTCACTGTTTCAACGTTCTGTTGTTCAACAGAACATGTAAGCGTTTGTAATGGTAGTAAGTGAAACCCTGGAGGTGATTGACTGGAGAAGATTAGCTGGAACTATGTACATTTAAGGTGGGAGTAAGCAACTAGCATGGCATTTTTGTTTTGAAAACATGGCGAAGGATTTGTGTTGAAATGTGCAGGCGCTCATAGACAGGAAAGGGTTTGTGCTGGGAAGGTGAAGATTTGACAGTTAGCTTTAATACTCATGGGGTTGGAAATTGTTTTTAAGTCCTCTCTGAAAGCGATGGTATCTGCCGGGATATCAGGCCTGTTCATGTATTCATGCCTGTATTACCTTCAGTGAATACAGGAGCCCTGCAGAACTTAGGCCGCCGGAAGGCCAAACACAAGAGCCACAGAGAGCGCTGGGGGAAACAGGGCAGTCACCCAGGCAGATGTCTGGACGGACACTCAGCACTGAGTTAACAGGAAGAGACGGCATCAAGCCCTGGCCAATAGCGTGGCTTTGCGACGGCGACCACACCTAACAGAGAGACATCAACACCGCGTGAGGGAGGCACTGAAATAGGAGCAGGGCAGGGACTCTCCAAATACCACTCACAGGGGTGTGTGGAACAAACAAGCCCCGCTAGAACCAAGGACTGGGTGGCATAGGAGATGTGTTTGAGTGTGTAGGTCTGAGTAACCATGTGAGTGCATGTTTACCCACATGCGTGTGCTTGAGAGAAATGAGCTGGTGGGAGAGAGAGGGAGAGAGAGGGGGTAGGAGGTGGTTGCCATGGGGACAGTAACACACCAGTGGCGCTGCCGACCTGTCTCCCTGGGCCAAACTTGTTCGGAGAGGGAGGAACGATGGGAAGGAGGGAGGGAGGGGAAGCAAAGAGTGCAGAGACGGCTGGAGAGGGAAGGGGAGTGAGAGTGAATAGAAAGAAGAGGGAGGAAAAAAGACGAGTGGGGAAGCAAAAAAAGAAAAAAGAAAAAGAGCCAACAAGGAATGGGCTGCCGGTGTTGTACACCTATTCTGAATGTTTGTTTCACACACCAACATGAACGTTACACCTGTATTCTCAGCTAGGTGATGAGAGGAGTGGTTTAGCTAGCGTGCAGCTTTACTGAGAAGCTGTAGGCTTTGTTGTGTGTGTGTGTGTGTGTGCGTCTGTGTGTGTGTGTGTGCTATTATTGGTCTGTACTCAGAGGATATAGCCCAGGCCTAGACAAGAGTCAGGCCAACGGATGAAAGGAGGTCATGCGGTGCTGAGCCATTGATGAGGCATGGATAATATAAGTTGTGTACCAAAAGGTCAGAAACATTGTCCTTGCGTGTCACGGTGAGATCTCTTGACTCTCGTGCACAGGGAAAAACGGCAGCCTGACTACCTCGGTAAACAAGCCTCACACACAAGCATGCAGGCAGCCACCCCCGCACGCCACACACACACACACACA
>NW_007578630.1:86711-250823 GCF_000690725.1 Stegastes partitus
CCCACCCCACCCCACCCCACCTCCCTTCTCTACACTCTCAATCTCACAGGAAACCCACACATGCAAATGCCGACACACATAGCAGACACAAACCCACCATCGCTACATGGTCAGTCAACCTATGTGCAGCATTCAAATTAAAGTTATCAGCCGATGCACTCACGGCAGTGAGTCAACAGAACTCATTTGAGTCGGGCATTGCTGAGACATGAGCTGCACATTTCGACTCGCCGATAATAGCTCTGCTTGTCTTGTTGCAGTCTTCACCTGTGTGAGGCCTCTGCCGCTTGCTCCTGACTTGCTGATGTTTTTCTGATGATGTGTTCACACAGTTATGGTTTTTGATTTTTAAAATACCAGCAGTGGAATATGTGAAGTTAGGAAAGCACTGTCAGTCAGTCTAAGCAGTTTTTATTATGTACAAATGGGATTTTATACTCAGAGAGGCATTATGTGCTTCTAGTTTTAGTAATTATTGTGCATGAACCACTCACATGCATGTGTGTGCAGACAGACACAGAAACTGAACTCCAGGTTATGTCCACTGGCTGAACATTCCAGGCTTTGCAGTGCAGTGAGGAGGAGGAGGAGGAGGAGGAGGAGGAGGAGGGAGGAAGAGAGGGATGGAGGGAGGGAAGGGCTATGTGATTGTAGTTTGGAGCAAGAAGGAGGCATCGAAGCGCGGGGGTAGGCAGGGTTAGGTAGGCTAGTTGGAGGGGGGTATCAGGGAGGAAAATTCCTCACTGAAACACCTCAGTGCTTCCTCCACCACAGTTAACACCCCTCCTTCCCATGCCTCCTCACCCCAAACCGGCTGCCCATCCCCCACTATCCTCTCCCATTCGCTCTCGCTCTCCCTCTCCTCTCGCCTGCCACCCACACCCAACACAACCACGTGATGGATGGCTGAGACTGCCCACCCATAAGCCTTTGTGTTGGTCATGTGACCAGCCTGCCTTGGCAGAGTGGTGCCCCCTGATGCAGAACTGAATGGCAGGGGAGTAGGAGGGGTGCACAACAACCCAAGCCAAGGGCAGTTACTCTCTCTGGGAGGGTGCAAGGGGGAATAAGGGGCATCACGTTCCCTCCACAGTAGCAAACTTCATTTGCCTGTTAACCCCTCACACTTAGATCCATACAGAGGGTTCCACTTCTCTTTTTCAATTTTGTTGATCCAAACTGGGATTGATGTTGCTTTCCAAAGTAGGAAGATGAAGTCTTCATACCTTCGCTCAGATAGTGTGTGTGAAAGGGCGTCTGTCAAACCCTGGTCCCGTGAGGGTTAACTGAGCTTTGAGCTAATGTACCATGACCTTTGTGTGGCAAACCGAGGATTTATGTGTACGTTTGTGGGTACAAGATAAAAGAAAGAATTTACCATTAAACAAGTTGTATTTGATTGGAGAGAGGTACATTTATTGAATGAATACTCTGACTGTGAGTTGGCTGCTCACCTTAAAGACATGATGGCTGCTGCCACAGCCTCATGCACAAAGAAGGTATGCGTAGACTGAAACTACTCCTATATGAGCTTACTGTTTGACTGGAGCTCCTCTGCATGAGAAGGACACTTTTTTTTTTTCAAAAAGGACCACCTACCAGAAAAGCTGAATTGGTATTGGATTTGTTACTACATAGGGATGTGCTGAACTTTGTGAGATTTTAGGGTCATTTGTACCTCGTTCAGCCGTTGAACTTTGGTGAGCTTTTGCTGGTCTGTGCGTGAGGTGTCATGTCGAGGCAGAGTGACTGGGAGAGTAATTGCCCTAGAGCTGTCCTCCAACGCTGCATCACCACTTCTGTGTTCGAAGGAAGGAGGGAGGGTGAGACTCCTCCACAGGAAGCTTCGCCATTTTGTATGGAGACAAGGAATCTAGAAGTGTAGTGAATTTTTTTTTAAAAAATCTGCATTCTCACACAGGTGTGTTTCTATCCATACCGTCTGTGCCATCGTGGGGCGAGAACACCATCTTTCCAAGGAACATCTGTTGAACCACCCACTTGCCCAATTATCAAGTACACTCTATCTTAAGCAACACATTCACAAGTGAGTATTTGAAGCTACAGAGGCAGTGGATTAAAGAAATACAGAATGTGCTCTCTCTGTGGGGGTGTGTCTGAAAGAGGGGAAGTGAGACAGAGTTGTGTGGGGGAGGGGAAAGAAGGGGGTAGGACAGGAGCGCTCCCAAAAAGCCATGCTGAAGAAGCAGGCTGAGCTTGTTTGAAAGCCCTCATAAAAGAGAGAGCCTTGAGTTTCATGGGGCAGGGGAGTTGAGGAGAGGACTTGATTTTTTTTTTTAAAAATTGAATATTTACAAGCACCTCTGGACTTTAAGGGCTTCAGCTGAGTCTTTTCACAAGGCCTCATCACTACCTATGCTGTTGGTACTTTACCTGGAAATATCCACGTGTGCTTGATTTTTCTCCAGCCGCGAGGAAACTGGCTTGTGCTGCGTTTAGTAAGACATCCCACCTCCTCCCTTATTTTTACTTTGTATGCCACTAAATGAATGTTCAATAAATTACAGGTGTGTCTCGTTAGATGGTTATTAATGAACTAACACATGTTTTGCTCTCTTATTTCCAGGATTTCCCGAAATACTGCAGTGAGAACCCCACGAGGACCTATGGACAAGTCCCACTGTCGTCCATCCCCCATGCCTGGTCTATAGTCAACGAGAAACCCATATTCTCTCTCACACCCTGCTCTCAGCCATTTGACCGACCCTCCCCACCCTGTGGTCACACCATGGCCAGCAAGAGGAAGTCTACTACTCCTTGTATGATCCCCAGCAAGATTTTCCACCCCTCAGAGGAGGTTGAACAGGACTCTCCTGTCCATCAACCCAGGATTTGTGGAGGGGACAGACAAAGCCCGCTGGATCCTGGAGAGTCTTCTATACCAGAGGCGGGGGATGCTATTAAAGACGGTACTGGCACTTACACCTGTAAGCCTTGTAACTTTGAAACCCTTGACCTTAACTTGTTCTTGGATCATGTCTACACCGGGCACTCAGACTTCCGTGCGGACCCCAGCTTCTTTTGCGTGAGCTGTGGGGTTTCTGCACCAAAGTTTGAGGGGCTGGCCCTGCATAATGCCAGAGTTCACCCCAGCACACTGAACACCACTCTGCATCTGAGGAAGAGGGACAGAAGACTGGTGGTAGAGCAGAATTTGGTGACAGGGCCAGACATGGGGAAGGATAGTGAGATTTCCATCACTAAAACGCCAATCATGAGGATGCTGAAAGGCAAATCTGAGCCTAAACGGATTGTGGTGTCTCACCCAGTCTCCGATGAGCCTTCCTCAGACCCAAACTCCAGCTCTGCGTCGAGAGAGACTGAAAGAAAGGAAACTGCTGCGGTGACGGTCACTCATGTCCCTACAATTGTCCACAATGGAACGACCAAGGTTACGCTGCCTTCAGCGATCCAGATAGTCAACGGCTCAGGAGCATTGCCGATGTTAAAAACGCCCATCACACAGGTAAATGTTAGTTTTTAGTATAGCTTGCTTAAAATAATCTGTTTTGATGTAAAGCACATTAATTTACATTCTGTGATGTTTTTTTTTTCTTTAGGTTGTTTCAGTAGTTCAAAACAGGAGCCTTCATCATTCTGCACCAATCACAGCCTCCTCAAATATTTCTTCCTCTTCCTCAAATTCATCTTCAAAAAATCTGCCCAAGGTATTTGTTGTTTTTCACTCTCCAGTATTTTGAAATTTATATGCAGATATTAAGTAATGTAATGAGCTTCACTGATTTTTTTACTTTTTTTCCCCCTGCAGGTAATGATTCCTTTGAGCAGCATCCCTACCTACAGTGCCTCCATGGACTCCTCTTCCTTCCTGAAGACCTCCTTCAGCAAGTTCCCGTACCCTACAAAGGCTGAGCTCTGCTACCTGACTGTGGTCACAAAGTTCCCTGAAGAGCAGATCAAGATCTGGTTCACAGCTCAGAGACTAAAGCAAGGCATCAGTTGGTCTCCTGAGGAGATCGAGGAAGCCAGGAGGAAGATGTTCAACACCATCATTCAGACAGCGCCCTCCAGCTCGCAGAACCAGACCCAGAGTCACCACAGCCCAGCCCAACACACAATTACAGTCTTGCCTGCCTCACTGGGGGCCACAGGGATCCCTCACATTCTGCAGGGATCTCTTGTCAGCCAAGGAGGAGTAATCGTCACACAGCCTGTAATGGCAAATGGTATCCAGGTTAGCAGTGCTCCTGTGGCCCTGGCTGTCACACCTAAGCCCCAGGCAGCAGCCCGCCCCATGATGCAGGCCCGACCTGCTGCTGCCCTGGTTGCAGACAAAGGTGTCAGCATGGTGGTGGGGACAGTGGGCAGCAGCAACACAGGTAGTAATATCATTAGCAGCACTAACAGTAGTAGGAATGGGGGCGGAAGCACGAGCAGTATTATTAGTAGCAGTCAAGCAAGTGTCATCAACCTTAGTCTAGGAAACAGTAATCATAGTAATACTAAGGTGAGCAGTGTCAATGGCAAACACAGCAGCACGAATGCAGACTCCAGTGACAAGAGCAATAGTAATGTTACCAGCCATGTCAATGCTAAGAACACCGATATCAGCAAAGCCAACAGCACCAGCATTGTACAGAGTGACAAACATGCCACAGACAGCAAAGCTATAAACAGCAAAACAGACAACGATGGACAGAAAAGCAACGATACTAACGGTAGCAGCAACAAAAATAGCACAACTAGCACAAGTCCAGATGATGTTGATCCTCCTGCCATTGACTCCCCACCCATCAGAATGGAGGACGCTTCTTCCCCTGCCTCCAAATCTTCTTCGCCTTCTCCTGCAGCTCCTCAAAGCAGCACACCTGGCTCCAGGACACCTGTCAGCGCATTCCTGGACCCCAGCTTTTTCAAGAGCAAGAAGTCTCAGGAGCAGCTCAGTGCCCTGAAAGGCAGTTTTCAGTCGAGCCAGTTTCCTGACCAGGACGAGGTGGAGCGCCTCATTTCTCTGACTGGGCTCACAGTGCGAGAAGTTCGCAAATGGTTCAGTGACCGGCGCTACCACTTTCGCAACCTCAAAAGTTCACGCACCGGCACAGGGGGACAGACTAAACCTGGAACGACATCTGGATCAGGGGGCACGTCAGGTACGCCCGGGAGCAGCGGCGCTGGCAGTGCCAACCCTGTTGATTTATCAGAAAGCAACAGCAACTCTGGTGCAAAAACACCCCAGCACAGCTCTGCTCCCCTGAGTCCAAGTGCTACGCAGACTCCCACTTCTCCCACCACACCTTCCCGCCGACTCCCCAGACCACCCTCCCCTGATTTCACAGCCATCCGCTACAAGGAGAGAGAACCCCACCAGGTGAGACTCAACACTTTTTGTGTAATAAGTCATGGGAATGAAATGCAGAACAGGTATTTAGGTTGGTAAGTGTTTTCCATTTGATTACCTAATTTGAGGGCTTTTGATTAAAGGGGGAACCCCACTGATTTACACATCAAAGTCTGTTTGCACATGCTGAGGAGTACTGCTTCATATGTGTAAGAAGATGCAATAAGGATTTTGTGGCTCCAGAGGGAGTGGCAGAGTTTGTGTCTGTTTGGGTGGTGTCAATTCAGCCACATTAGTTGCTGCGAGCATAAAAAACCTGAATGTCCAGATGACCTGTGGTCAAGTTGGAACAAAAAAGATAATATCACTGATTCTGCTGCAAGGATTTTGGTGCTTTTTTCAGCTTGCAATGTTAGAGGGAAGAAATGTGGTTTCAATCAAAGCATTCTCTGTTTAGTCGATAAAAGGCATGAAAATCATGAGAAGAAGTCATCCCAGTTTTGTAGATGCAAAGATGATGTCTTCAAATACCCTGTTTTGGCTGACAAACTGTAAAATCCTTTCAAGTTTACTCAGGGGTTTTTATTTGATAATTGAATGAATATATATTCTTTAAATTGTCATGACTCAGTAAATTGGAATTTTGTGGATAATCAAGTAATCTTTTTAGTTGTTTAGTTTGTTCACGGTGTTGACCTTGTTCGTACATCTGTTATGTTTAGGTTAAGGCGCTGGAGTCCAGCTTTGCCCAGAACCCCGACCCGGCCGGAGAGGAAGTGGACAGGCTACGGTCTGAGACCAAGATGACCAGAAGAGAGATCCATGGCTGGTTCGCTGACAGGAGGAAGCGACTGGCAGCTGAGAAGAAAAAAGAGGAGGCAGAGCGGGCATTGAGAGAGGAGGAGGAGGAGATGGAGGTTGATGGAGAAGAGAGACAGAGAGACGATAGTTCAGGAGAACTGAAAGTCAACCCTATTAAAATTAATCTGAAGATGCTGAAGGTGACGGAGGCCAACGGCAAAGCGGAGGGTGAAGGGTTGGATAGCCCAACTGTGCTGCCTCAGTCCGGCAACA
This sequence comes from Stegastes partitus, assembly GCF_000690725.1. Taxonomy (NCBI): domain Eukaryota; kingdom Metazoa; phylum Chordata; class Actinopteri; family Pomacentridae; genus Stegastes; species Stegastes partitus. The sequence continues at coordinate 93,106 of NW_007578630.1, forward strand.
CACCTGCATCCTCCCCGGGCTCCTCTTCATCATCCACACCCAAACCATCCCAGTCCTCCACTCCAACACCCAAACGGTCTCACTCCCCCAAACCCACAGCCATCCGAGGCAAGAAGACAGCAGACCAGCTACACCTTCTCAAACAAGTCTACGCCCGGACTCAGTGGCCCAGCGCTACTCAGTATGATGAACTGATCTCAGCTACCGGGCTGCCCAGACCTGAAGTGGTGCGCTGGTTTGGAGACTGCCGTTATGTGCAGAAAAACGGCCAGCTGAAGTGGCTGGAGGCTTACCAGAACATGGCTCTGGAGGAGGACCTGCAGGAGGAGAGCATGAAAATCCTCCAGGCTCACCTCGACCTCCACGGCAGGCTGGAAGAGACAGAGGTACTGATGACAACAAACAGCGTTTACACATTTTTCTGGGTAGCTCAGTGGCTCTGAACAACTGAAACCTGAGACGCAATTGATTAATCTGCACGGCTACGGCAAAAGATATGACAGGTTATGTTCACCTGTGTTTGTAGAAGAAAATATACTCAGAAAAACAGAGATGCATATTCTTAACTGCTTCAAAACTACTTGAGTTGTTGTTGCGGAAGATATTTTTGTGGCTCAGATGCTGAAGACTAAAGCCGCTCTATTGATAGAAAAACAGCAAATTTCCCTCCTTAGTTGCATTTTAATACAGTCAGGGACAGCAACAAGCTCATAAATCTGCTGTACTAGTTTGAGGGTCTGTCCTTTCTTTGTGATCTGATTTTTATTTACAAGGGAATTCTTTCAGTGTTAATCTGCAAAGACAAAAGTCTTATCATATCAAATCACATCTTTTAATCCGCACAATTCAAAGGAACATTTCATTCACTTCGTGCTAGACTGAAGCTCAATACACCTTTTGTATACTCGTCTTAATTGGATAGAGGATTGTGCGCTGGGTCAGAGCTGTTGTAATGTCACCAGGAAGCTGTGAAACTATTTAAGCCTACACATGTCTTTGTCAGAATTTGATCGTCAGAACTCAGGCCTTGGATTTCCTGGACTCAGAGGGTGTTCTTTGTTCGTTGACTATTACTCTGATACTAATTGATCTCACACTGGGAAATTAAAGCATCACGACCGCAAAGAAGAAATGCAAAGTAGATGTGTGGTATAGTAGGTAAATTAAAACTAATACTGCAAACATACAATATGAGCATCCAGTGTATAAAAAAAGATGAGTACAGACATCAGATAGATGTCATCAATACAACATGTTCGTTGACAAAGCAATGCACTAATTGGGCTTCATTTGATCTCAGTGTAAATGAATTCTTTCTAATTATTCTGTTTGTGTGAATTGTGGCACAAAACACGAATTCATATTTACAAGGATGTAGCAATGACGTATTTACCTTTTTGATGGTTTGATCTTGTTTATCATTATTGATATTTAACTACCTTTGAGATCACCTCAGATTTAGACGGTTTCATTACTATGCCACATGTATGTTTTTTGGTTTTTTTTTTTAACATCAAACTTATTAACTCCAGCTTCATGGTTTCGACCGTTTTACCAGAAACAAACCTAAACATTAAATTAAGGAGAAGAAATTAAAAAAAAGGAATATTAATAAGGTCATTCATAGCCATTAGAATCAGTAGTATAAGTGTAAAATTCTAATGTTTCTGCTGTTTGCACATTTTTTTCTCTTTGTATAATACAGATATCAGTAATAGGAGATTATTATTATACAGGTCTAGAGAATACTGCATGGGAATTTCAGCTTCAAAGTGCAATTAGCTAGGAATATGGAAAGGCATATGTGTGTATGTAAATATTTAAATCCACAGTAAGGCTCTGTATAGAGCTGCTGTCGTATGTGGACTTCAAATAGTCTTAACCTTTATTCTTCACTATTCTTCATGCACAGTTGCAGGACCTGGCTGAGACGAGCGGTCTGACAGTAGACTTGGTGCGACATTGGTTTTCTACCAAGGCGCCTTTGCACAGGATGGAACAAACCGCTGCTGCTACTCACACGACGGGAACAAGACCAGTCGCACCGGCAGGCGTGGCAGCCGAGCAACGAACAACAGGATCCTCCCCTCTGGAGCCGCAGCCAGGAGGTGGGACGGAGGAGAAAATGGAGCAGTCGGTGTGCGGTGTCGCAACAGAAGCAGAGGAGGCCAACACTGACAAGACTGTGAATGCTACGAAAGGTAACCTTCATCCCGAAGTAGTATTTATCAGGATTCATACGGTCAACAAAATAATGAATTAAATGGTGAGAAAACTGTGAGAAAAATTACATTTAAACTTCTTTTTCAAACTTCTTTTAGCGGCTAACAGTCCCAAACCTCAAGATATTCAAATTACTGTCACATATGACAAAGAAAAGCAACAAATTGTCATATGTGAGAAGCTGGAAGTAGAAATATTTTACCAAAACAGTTCATTTTCTTTGTTCATTAATCACTGTCGCTCTACAACTGGTTTCATTAGACTTTTTTTTTCAAGTTCGGGGGTATTAAAAGGTGATAAACAGGGCTGAATCACCACCATCATTTTTCACAATTATCTCTCAGGTGACACATAAGTGTTAAGGTGGAACATAAAAACACAGAATGACTGTAATAACGAGTAATGAGGCATGCTGTGACAGGTATTTGTTTCAAACCAGTATATGTCTACCCAGTACACCGGGGATAATATTAAGGGCATTTCTACATGTTTTGCGGAGAATGTTGTCATAGTGACAGATTTTTTTTTTTTGTTTAATTTCTACAGGAACTGATTGAAGAGGCCTTTTGTGTGAGGATGGAGTTCACAGCGCAGGTGGTCTTTGTTCTGGGAGTCTGACTAAAAGACGGCAGATGCGTTTGTAACAGGATCACTGGATGAAAATGGATCTTGAAAGCATCCCCACCCACCCCTCTCCTCCCTCTCTCTCTCTCTCTCTCTCTCTCCCCCCTTCCCCACTCACACCCCTAGAGGTAGGGATGACCTCCCCCGTTACGTGAGATGGACGCTAAAGCCACTTACTCTCTCTACCCACCCATCTGCCCACCGCCTTCCCGTCTTCTCCCGTTTTGTCCAGCCCTCTGCTGAACACACACACACTCCAGTACTCTCCCGTCCGCCATTTTCCCTTCAGAAGGAAGTTCCAGTAGAGACTGAACTGCAGGAGTGGAGGTGGTGTTGGAGGGAGGGAGGGGTGAAGCTGATGGCGTTTTGTTGCCTGCTGTGATGGGAGAAAGGAAGAGAGGAAAAAAAAAAAAAAAGAGGAGGGTTGATGTGGAGGCAGAAGAGGAGGAGGAAGAAAGGGAGAAGTGTGGTCGAGTTTGAGACCTCTGCAGATGCTGATGGGGGTTGGGCTTGGACAGCCATCGGCCGAGCCAGCGCTCAGACAAACTGTTAAAGACTGTACGTTTGTTTTGGGGTACGAAAAGCTGCACAGGTCTTTGCTACAGGGTGCTTGCCTCGGCCTTACAGTAAATCAAATGAACCTTATTTTTTCATTGTCTTCATATACTTTTTCTATCGTGCATTCACAAACTTTGTACTTGCAGCTGACTTTAAATGTGCTAGCTAGACTGCTCACAGCACCGTACGTGAAACACAGCACTGACGTTCATTTGACCACGATGTTAATTTTTAACATCTTTGTTCTCACTTTTAATTCCTTATCTGTACATACTCTTTGTTTAAAACAGATCATGAGGTTGTTTAGTATGGAAAAGACATCTGGAATAGTTTCATCCAAAGAGGGCAAGCACCCTGTTGTGTCTAAAACAAACAACAACAACAACAACAACAAAAAAGGTGACACAATATATTAGACTATATGGAATACGATATGGAAACTCGTATGGTTTGTGTTGTAGCATCAAGTGCTTCTTTACGTCACTGTACGTACATTTGTTTTTATGGAACTTTCTTATTACATAACTTTGATTGTAAAAGAACTGTGAACTTTTACCAGAGTTCCATACTTAGGCTTGATGTATAATTTTTACAAATGGTATTTGCAGAATAAACAGAATGTAATAAATGTGTGGCTGTGCGCATCATTGGCCTAAGCCAGCTCCCCCATATGGTGCACAGCAGTGGAAAGATAATAGAGGAATGTGGGCCAAATGTAACCCTCAAACACAAACACTTGGCCCTGTGATGAAAACTGAAGATTTTAGTTTAGTAGCATTTGAAACCTTTGATGTTAATCTTTTTTTTTTATATATATATATAAATTTGCAGTAAATGTGAAAATACAAGGCTCATTTCATCCCAGTGAGGAGGACCATGTTGCACATTGTTTACACAAACTATAAAACTATATATTGTCTTGTTTTGCAACACAGCATATATACATATTCATGTTGTTTTTTTTCTAAATAACACGCTGCTCACTAATGGTAATAAAATAAAATACAGGTAAATAAAGTCCCCTGTTCTCTGCTCAAAAAAAAAAAAGAAATTTACCACCTAAAGAACAACAATGCTCTGGTTAAATGGGAGTCAGCAGTAAGTGTCCTGTTAAAAGCTACACATAATATTTTCATTTTTAATGTATTTATCTGGGCTGCAAAGTGGTTAGCACCTTCGCCTCACAGCTAGAACATCCCCGGTACACGTCCCGGTTAGGATGCCCGGGATCTTTCTGTATGGAGTTTGCACGTTCTCCCTGTGTATTGTGGGTTCTCTGACTTCCTCCCACAGTCCAAAAACATCAATTCATCCATTATCTATACACCGCTTAATCCTCACTGGGGTCGCGGGGCGGCTGGAGCCTACGCCCAGTTGACTTAGGGTGAAGGCAGGGGGCACCCTGGACAGGTCACCAGTCTATCACAGGGCTACACTTAGAGACAGACAACCAAGCACACTTGTCCAAAAACATGTTGAGGTTAATTGGTGATTCTAAATTGTCCGTAGAGGTCCATAGGTGTATGTCAGTGTGATTGGTTGTCTGTAAGTGTAGCTCTGTGATAGACTGGCGACCTGTCCAGAGTGTCCCCTGAGTCGGCTGGGATAGATAATGGATGGGTGGATGCATTTTTCTGATAATCTAGATTTGTTTGATATATAAAGTTTTACCAATATGGTGCCTTGATGGCACAGGTCTTTAAGGTCCTAACCATAAATTTAAGCTCTTATTCAATAGATTTTCAGCATTGCAACACTTTCATCAACCTCTCAGGCTGCTGTTCACACATCTTGCACTGAAACTACACTATCCGTCTCCTGTGGTACAGTATCTGAAGTTACTGAAACCAGTTCCATGTGCCGCAGCTACAGTAGTTTAACAGGCTATAAATGCTCTGCACTGAATTACATGCACATTTTAAGGAAAAGAAAATAGAACACAGTTGTATAAAGTAGTAAGTATTTTATTTACTTTTCAGGCTTGAATATGTTTCATATGAAAGGCAAAATTAAAATGAATACTTTTCCTCTCCATAGTTTAGGCACATTACAGAAAGGCGATTGTAAATGAGACTGTCACTAACAAAACCGACAAGATTGGAGAAAAAAAATAAAAGCACAAAGAAATTTCAGTTAAGGGCCCTGTGCACCCACACAGCTGCTCTTAGTTATTCTGGTTGATTAGACCTCATTACAGGTTGGTGGGAGGACACTTTATCCCTTTACAACACTAATAGAGTCAGGAACACATCAGTCAAACGTGGTCTATATGTGCTCACACAGTGCTGAGAAGCGATCAGTCAAAATAAATGAAAACACCTGTGTGGGTGGACCATGAGCTGTGCAGGTGTTTTATGCCCACAGGGCAGGTGAAGGATGTGGCTTTAATGTGATGTGTACACAGATGGAGGCACATTGACATCAGCAGACAGGTCAGCAATAAGAACAATGCAGCATTGGAGGGTGAGCTCTCCACAAAGACCATTCATTGACCACTGCAGGAAATATTGAAGTAATACGGAGGAGCTTTGGAATTAATATCGGGGGGTGAAAATGCAACGAGTTTCTAAAGATTTTCTGTGAGACCTCAAGTATTCACACCTGACCCTGCTTTTACCTTAAATCATACCATATGGCTTAATTGTGTCTCAGCGGTCCAACACTGAGCGAGAATATTGAGCTTACATCATATAGTCGTCACATACAAGCAGAGAAAACACTGTTTCTGGTACAGACCTGTTAAGATAACACCGTTGGTTACACGTGAGCTCCGTCTGGGCTCTTTGAAGGCGCAGACCACCTTTGCCAACCGTCAGCCACAGAGACGCAGCTACAACAAAGCTTAGACTCGCCCTGTTCCTCCCCAAAAAAAACGCTCTCGCACCACAAAGTCAGAAAATAACATCTCCCTGCACTTCTAAGGGCACAGACATCATCCTCAAGAGACGTCTTGATTGCCAAGTTAGAAAAAAAAAAACAACTTATGAGTAGAATGAAAGTCGCTATGATCCATCAGTGTTTAATTTTTTTTTTTTTTTGCACATTTCATTACAAATGAATTCACGGGCAGTGGAACTTTAACGAGATCTTACGGCAGTGTAAATTAAATCCTCACAGGTTTCCAGGAAGCAGCTCGGTGCTGTGACCAAATTCACCAAGACGTCACAGCAGCACAAACACAATAGGTTCCTCATGTCTTTGTGGTGCAGCAACATGCACCAGGTGGCATGATGATGATTCTCTTTTTTTTTTTATGCCTTACACTGGCAATGCAAACCTTTTTACAAGGTCACCGTTGGCCAATAATACTGACTTTCTTCTCTAATTCAAATATCGGAAACATATTTTGCAAAATTCTGACAACTGAACAACTTTAACGTCAGAGCAATCAGTAGGAAATAAAACATACTTCTCAAAAATACTAAAAACAGTGACTTTTTTTCCATCCTTGATGATGGGAACAACTACTGTTAACAAATTAAAACACTGAATAAAGTGGCCAGACATTCTGTTAAGAATTGAAATGTCAGTAAAAAAAAAATCCAAGTTTCCAAAACACTGCATCAAAAATCCAGGGAACATAGGGCTGCATAGTTAATCCAGTAATTGTATTACAATCCACATCAAACATTCCCATAATCCCAGTATTTATGGAATAGCAACATATTTTAAACATTTACGATGTCCTGTGTAAATGAATCAAACGCGAATACATATTTATGCTCTCCAAACCCACGGTGACCACCAGCGACTGTAGATAACGATCACATTATTGAGCAGAAAAATCAGGATACATGTATTGAATCTGCAGCCCTGTGAACTGTAACTCTGAGTGACAACTGTGCTGCTATAAAACAAACATGTCAATAGTTGATGATGGCTAAAATTGGGGGAAAGAAACAAAACAATTATCATTCACAATCAGACTACAACCTTTTACAGGTTTAACAATTCTCCCTGGTCCGGCTCATCGCGCAGTGAGGTGTTGGATTCCCTATGAACAGCTTTGAAGAGTAAGACTATCAGCGAGGGAGACAGATGTGTGAATGTGTGGCTTGTAAAGATGCCTGCAATGCAGGGAAATGGAATGATGTGCAGTTGATTGGAATGTAAGTTTGAAATTATAAAAAAGCGTGTTTGTATATTTGCAGACATAACGTATGGTGCTGCCTGCTCTCTCACTACTTCCAACAGGCCCTGACTTCTTCCTGATACCTTGAAACATGTTTTAATATCACTCCAGGTTTAAGGTACGAGTTAAACTGGAGGTGCATAATTTCCTCCACAAAGCAGATAAGAGAGAGACAATAAAAATAGCCGTAGAGAGCCCTCATGTTTTACACATATACATTTAAAAAAAATGAAAAGTCACATTATGAATGTTTAAAGGTTTAAATAATTAGAATAATTAAAAACATGGAGACAGGAGCTCTTTGAGAGCAGGTCAGCTGCTGCTGTTCTCTGGCCGACAGCACAGCAGGAATAAATATATCTATTCATATACGCCAAATAGAGAAGAGCGAAGAAACTTAACTGGAAACAGTTTCCAACTGATACCTTTTATAGCTCTCTCTTTCTCTCCTCTTAGCCTCCAAACCCAGCAGTTGTTGTGCACACCTAAAACACAAGAGAGTGCAACCCGCCTCACAAAACGACCAGTCCAGAGCTGGAACTTTTTTCTGCCTTGCTTTTTGTTCTGCTGTGAATGTCGTTTCTTCTTCCTGTCCGCAGCGGTCAGCTTCCTCTCAGTGACCCCCCCGCCCCTCCGATGTCCGACTCCCTCCCTCTCGTCAGGCGAGCAGTGAGGAGGCTGGGCGGCAGGGAGGAGAGAAAGAGGGGGAGGGAGGGAGAGAAAGAGAAAGAGAGAGAGAGAGGGGTGCGTTTGGAGAATGGAGGGAGGGAGAGCTGCCTGAAATGTAGGCCAAAGCGGTGGTGGGCGTTTCCATGGAAACAGTGTTCACAGCAGTCAGTGACATCATCAGTACAGGGAGAGGAGACTGGGTGGGGGGCTGGGGGTGGTGGTGGTGGTGGTGGGGGGGGGTGCAACTGAAATGCGTCCTGATTGGCTTGGACTTAGACACGGTTGTCTCCGCCCACTCTGGTCCTCCGCAACATCCTGAAGTAAAGACAAAGACAGGAGGATGTCTGGAACCGTCTACGCCCTCGAAACTCGGCACCGGCATGTTAAAAAAAACCCAAAACCAACATGCCACACACTCACCTTCTGTTCTGTGGGTCCATGTGGTCCAGCAGGGCCTCCTGGGACACCCTGAAGTCATCTAGAGGAGACTGGTAGCGGGATTCAAAGGAGCCCTCCCTCCCTCTGTAGGCCATGGCCTGAGCCGGCGACTGGGGCAGAGGAGACATGCTGGAGGAAGACGACACTGAGCTCAGCTCCCCAAAGCGTTCACGTCCTGCCTGGGCTGATGCTGTCACTGACGTGGCGCCGACAACATGGAATGGGCTTTGAACCTCTCTGTTTTCTTCCTGAAAGCACAAAGAGGAGAGCGTGTGAACTCCAGAGGCCTGCGCTCATGTGTCCATGATTTTACAGTCAAATGCAAGCTTAGCAATAATGTCCTATAGGCTTGTTGACATATAGACTAACTTTAAGGAACAGCTAAACATTTTGAAAAACACATCTATGTTGAATGAGAAGAGGGATACCCATTTCAGGTCTGTACTGTAAATGTAAAGGCCAGTTCATGGTATGCGCATGACTGATACAGACTCTGAAAGCAAACAGCAGGTGCACAGGCAGTTCAACTGACACCACCGTACGCATGTCGGTCTGCTACACAGTCTGTCACATTGCCCCTCACATCGAACAGGGGATCCAGTGGATGTTTGTGAAAAGATTCTTGTGGTTTTGAGCTTTTCCAGAATATAGCAGCTGTTTACACACTGGGCCATAGCACCGTCATTGTTGCTGAGGTGCACCAAGCACCGTGGGCAGACGCAGCACGGGATTTCTGGAGAATTTAGAATTTTCCGCAGTGTTTGGGCACAAGCATTTGATAGCACGAACAATTCAAAGCACCTCCAAAGTCCAGCAGCAGCTACTTCAATTCCAGCTCTTCTAATGATGAATTAGGAATGTGTGGATGACACAAAACCTCCTCACACAGTCCTTCTTTATAACAAGCTTGAACACAATTTGTTTTTCTGCAGTCCACGTGCTTGCAGTCACAACTTTTAAGCTGCACGCTGACATCCAATGAGGGAACCTGGGGACCACTTTACACTTTGAAAGCATACAAGAGTATACAGTGAGCATGGACTGGATTGAAGAAATTGATGTAGCATGTAGCCTGCAAAGCGAGGCCAGTGTGGAAGTGCCTTAAACCTGCATTCTTTCTGTTGGTTAGCAGTTGACAACCCTCTGATTCTAGAAACAAGTCAGATTATATTGAGGTCTACAACAAAACGACCCTAATTCTCACCTGATCTGTATTTCAATTTATGGTTTTAATTGTAAGTCTCCTCCTTTAATACAGCATGTTTAGAGTAAATCAGGCGCTACATGGTGTAGCTACTTTGTGACATATCAGTTACTACTGTATGGCTGTGCATGGGTTTTTTTCAGACTGACCCACCCTCTTGTCCAAACTAATAGTCACTTCTTGCTCACGCGATCATGCTGATCGAAATGCTGATTAGTCAAGCTTCGCATAAAGTTTTGAAACAGGGTCCCAGCTCATTCTAAATGTATGAAGATTTTTCTAAAGCTCACATTTTACATCATCTTTTATAAAAGAAAATGAAGGAGCAAGAGCATCAGTTTACGGATGTATGGGGGTTATGTGGCAGATTATGACTTTAAAAAAAAAAAGGTGCAGTAACTTGTGATGTGCATGTGCTGTAATTACCACACGTACATGTCATGGATATGCTTCTGTCTGCTTGGACTGCTTTCTGTTTTCTCCAGCATGTTTTTGGCATGTGAGGTGTTTGTTGTTAATACAGACATCATGGAGCAGGTTTTCAAACAAGCTCAGTAAAGAACAGTAGCTCACCCTGCCTCTGATAATGTCCATGTGGACTAAAAGAGAAGCCAACTCCAGATCCTCATTGTAGCTGTTCTTCAGAGGTACTGACCGGTAACCTGGTACAATACAACAGACAGAAGCAAGAGGCTGTTTATCAGAGCACTAATTTGCAAAAAGCTCTAGTTTCTTGCCAGAGAACACATTGTTGAACACGTACCTGTCTTGAGGCCGTGAATTGGGAATGTAGCCTGAGCCAAGAAGTTTTGGTCACTGAACATGTCAATCTCATAGACCACAAAACGGAGGAAGGCAAAAGCAGAGTTGCACACTGTGAACTGGAATGGCTTTCTCGGCCATGTGGGATTCAGGCCGTTATCAGCTGGAGAAGAGAGAAACAGGCAGAGGTTTGTATACCCCATTGGTGTCATTTCAGCAGTTAAAAACACTCCCTCTGAATAATTTTCTCTAGTTATGTTACTAAATAAAAACTGCATCACAATGTTACACATAAAACTTCAGCGTAATTACACAGAAATAAAACCTGTATCCAAGTCCATAAAGGAATTTTTTTTGCCACAAATAAAAGCAGAAACAACAAAGGAACCTACACACTAGCTAGTTTGTTATCTATGCTGTATAAAAGATAAGTATATCACTGTAGAATATGAGATGAGTTCACGTCAGAATCAGCTTTCTATAGTGGAAAAAAAAAAACAGTCTGTTGACTTGGTTATAAAAAAGTGTCCACATCAAACTGATGGTTTAAAAAAAAGTCTTCATATCTTTAAAGATTGATAATCTATAGAGTGTGCACACAACACAGAAAAACGCATAAAAGACTACATAGGGGAAGAAGTGCTTCCAAGGTACACCACTGTTTACTTTCCCCACACACACAATAATGAGCACTAGTAAGATTATACATTTTAAACATCAAAGTATAGGTTAAAGTCATCTTCCTAGCACCAAACAGAATGCCAAATTATGTGGCAAAAAAAGAAAAAAATCTAGATGCATAAGCATCAAATCAGTGTTTCTTAAATCCAGACAGTGAACCCTGATGAGAGCTGTGCCACAATTATGTCCCCGGTACGCATAGTTTTCCCTTTGTTTTCCCACACATGGCTTAGTTGTTTGTACAACTTCCTGTTTTTCTAGGACCAGATCGGAAATTGCACAAGGGTAATGTATCCAGTAAACAGTAACTACTCATTTTTTCAGTTTTGGAAGCGTGCTTCTTTACTGGCAAAGAAACCCACGGTCAGAGCGCCACTCACCTTCTGAGTCTGTTTTTTGCTTGGCGCTGTCGTACTCTGCTCCGCACACCTCGATCTCGATAAGAGGACAAACGATGCCGCGTCCGTGCTTGGGCAGGTGTCGCGCACCCAAGACCTTCAGAAGAAAAATAGAAGAAGAAAGTTCCCATCTTTAGAACTGCTCACTTCATGCATTTTGGCACATACAGTTGAAACGAGAAGCTTACATACACTGTATAAAAAGACATATACCCTTTTTTTCTCACCGACATAAAATCAGACTAAACTTTTTCCTGTTTTAAGTCAGTTAGGATTACGTAAATTATTTCTATTTGCTAAATGCCAGAATAATGAGAGAGGGAATTTTTATTGGATAATTTTTTAATTCTTTCTTCAAAGTCCTTAGTATGTTTAGTATTTGGTAGCATTGCCTTTAATCTGTTTACTTTGGGCCAAATGTTTTGGGGTTTCTTCCACAAGCTTCTCACAATAGTTTCCTCGAATTCTGGCCCATTCCTCCTGACAGAACTGGTGTAACTGACTCAGGTTTGTTGGCCGTTTTACTCTCACATGCTCAGCTCTGCCCACAAATTTTCAACAGGATGAAGATCAGGGCTTTGTGATAGCCACTCCAAAACACTGACTTTAATGTTCTTAAGCCACTTTATAACTAATTTGGTGGTATGCTTAGGGTCATTGTCCATTTGGAAGACCCACTGGCACCCAAGGTTTAAATTTCTGGCTGATGTCTTGAGATGTTGCTTCAATAATTTCACATGATGTTCTTTCCTCGTGATGGCATCTATTTTGTGAAGTGCACCAGTCCCACCTGCAGCAAAACACCCCCACAACATGATGCTGCCACCCCCGTGCTTCATAGTTGGGATGGAGTTCTCAGGCTAGCAAGGTTCCCCCTTCTCCTCCAAATGCAACAATGGTCATTATGGCCAAACAGTTCAGTGTAAGTTTCATCAGACCACAGGACATGTCTCCAACAATGAAGGTCTTTGTCCCTGTGTGCATTTCCAAACTTTAATCTGGCTTCTGTATGTTGCTTGTGGAGTAATGTCTTCTTCCTCTCTGAGTAGGCTTTAAGTCCATGTCGGTACAGGACTGGTTTCACTGTGGACAATGACACTCTAGTTTCAGCAGCATCTTCACAAGGTCTTTTGCTTTTGTTCTGGGGTTGATACGCTCATTTCGCACCAAAACACTTCATCTCTGAGACCCAGAACCCGTCTCCTTCCTGAGCGGTATGATGGCTGGACATTCCCATGGTGTTTATACTTGCATATAATTGTTTGAACAGATGAACATGGAACCTTCAAGCATCTGGAAATTGAACCCAAGGATAAACCAGACTGGTGGAGGTCCACAATTCTCTTCCTGATATCTTGGCTGATTTCTTTAGATTTCCCCATGTCGTCACAAAAGGAAGCAGTGTGTTTGAGGTGTGTCTTAAAATATATCCACAGCTGTGCCTCCAATTAACTCAAATGTTGTCAGTTAACCTATCAAAAACTTCCAAAGCCATGACATCATCATCTATTTCCCAAACAGTTTGAAGGCATAGTCATCTTAGTGTATGTAAACTTCTGACTTTGAAGAAAGTAGTAAAACACTCGCTCTGAAAAAAATCTCTCTCTCTCATTATTGTGGCATTGAGCAAATAGAAATAATTTAGGTAATCCGAACTGACATAAAACAGGAAAAATTTGGTCTGATTAAATGTCCGATAGTGAGAAAAAAAGGTTACATGTCTTTTTATACAGTCTATGTAAACTTCTGATTTCAACTGTATATACAAACAGATACACTGTGACCCTCCACTCACAACTCCTCAGAACTTCTGTGTCTGTTTAACTTCCATTCAGGGTATGATCAAACTTTTGGACCTGCAGTTTCCACAATTTGGTGTAGGGGTTACATAGACTCAGCTAGCAGTCAGTTAAAACTTCAGTCATGCTACATACATTTTGGTCATTTGGTACCATTTAAAGTATGACACATCACCTGTTTAACAGTGAATGTTGTCAGGGTACTATAGGTGAAGTGAAAGGTGTTAGCTGGCTCAGTTGGATCTTTAAGGTAAGCCTTTAAGGTAGTTCCTCCATAGTGAGACTCCGAAATTAATGTTTGAAAGAGAACTGTCATAGAATTCCCTTGACACTAAAGAAAACTTTGAAACATGATGATTCTCAGGCAAGTTCTGATATAATTAGAGGAGCTTCCTTTTCTAAGTTGATTTATACATGGATGCATTGACATTTATTTATGATGGACACTGAAGACAATAACATCCATGGGAAGAGAAGTTACCCTAAATGTTAAAATACGAGTATTATATCTGTAACTTCAGATGAGACTGTGGTATGACTCCAAGAACTAGTGAACATTTGTATACAAACTGCAGCAATCAGCTGCTAAGGGTTGTAAAATACCTCAATTGCCTCTCTGAGCCGCATATTGCAGCCACTGCGTCACCTGATGACTGTGTTGATAAGTGGGGGGAAAGTCGAACAACTAATTTGCTGTTATTTTCAAAACACCAGCATGCAAATGTAGCATTAAGCTTATGCAGTATTCTATCTCACGTCTCCTTCTCTCAATCGCCCCCCCGGTCCACCCTCAACTGTACCTCGATCTCTAGAGTGACTTGTTCGAGGCCTCGTAGTGTTTGTCTGTCAAAGGGATCGAAGTTGTCGTCCCTCATGATGGGCGGCTGAAGGACGTAGCCACTCCTTCCGTTCAGCATGAACAGCGCCTGGTTCATCTGCATGGGCTTGTCTGCATTTGAGCAAGAGAAGGTTAAACAATGGATCAGGAAGGTATAGAGTATAAAAAATAAGAAGAGATCTTCTGTCTGCGCAGCTTTATCTGCTCTGAAAAGAGGGTAAGATACCTGCTGTCTGGAAGTTAAGTGCTACCAGCTGCGACCCACAGAGCCACATGGGCAACGGGTCATAGTTAGAAGAGTCTAGTCTCTGGCCTCTGGGGTAGATCCTGGACAGCTGCAGTCGATTGTACTGCAGGAACTTCTTCCCCTTGATCTTGTTGACGTACTTCTCTGCCTTGGTCTCGGGGAAGGATGACATGTCACGGAAACAGGCCCGCTCTGTGCCAATCTCTACGGAATTTAGAGAGAAAGGACAGCTCTAATTTCAAGTACGGGCACTGGATGTGCTTCCCTTTGGATAGTTATGTCTATGGTATGTAACTGTATGTGCATAAAACTGCATGTCTGAAGTCCAGTGAGTGTATACAATCCTTACTTTCTTCATCAAATGGCACAGGCCTACAGTAGATGACCAGATCTGATAATTCCAGTGCAATCTTCTTCCTCCTCTCCATCATCTTCCCTTCCTCCAGCTGGAGCACAAAGAGACACACAAGTATAAATACATCACCAACGGCAGCACCCATCACTTCTTAGTTTCTATGTTCACAAAACGAAGCTTGAGGCTAATGTACGCTGAGACTTTCCTCTTTCCTCAACAACTACTGCTGCTCAGGTAGTTGTATTAGACATTACAAGACACAGATTACAATACTTGCAGGTGTGAGAGTGTAACTGTGAGTCTGCAGAGTTATATTCCTTGCAAACCCCATGTGCTCAGTCAGTGTTTTTTATGGGCATTATAAGGCAAGCACAATTGATAATTAGGTCTTTAAAATGCCCTGTGGTATGAGAATAGTATGAGTGCATTCCCTGTACGGCACATTATATGTATATTTACTTTGGCCTCTGTGGTCATGGTGACCTCACGGATCTTAGCCACCCATTCTTTGAGTTCTTCTGGGCTGCTGGCAGCGACGTCCAGCACTGGGCCCGTCCGCATAGAGGTATTTGGCACCAGGGAGAAAACGTGAGGCCTGCTGCCCTTCCCATCAGGACGCACAACTGAAGAGAAGACAAAGAAGAAAGATGAAAAAATAGGAACATACGGGACAAACAGGGTTTCACTGTGTCATTTTAACTTGATCTGGGATTTTCTTGCAATAAAAATTTATTCAAGTGAAGTCTTTCAAAAAAATCAGAAAAAATCTTCAATAGCAAGAAAACAATATATTGCAAATGATGATTAGCCTGAGCTCCACTTGTCTCTTGGCTAGAAGCAGCATAATTCATTATCAACTGCTAAATTCATGCAATCCATTCTAAAATCAGACCAAGAATCATCATTATCTGGAAGCACAGATTGTTTCTGTGTTTAAACCTCTTGGTGAGCTGAAATTTCATTGGTCATGGTTTCAGAAATGTCAGAGACACACAGGGCTAAAGTTGCAGCAGTGAAGCACAAAAGCCAAATAATGTGTACACGACACAAATAGCAGTACTGCCTTAAAGTTTCAGTGTCATCACTTTCTCCAGAGGAAAACAATGACTTCAACTGGTGGTATTCCGTCAGAGGTCCTCTAAAGGAAGCCTCGGAATAAAGTGTTCTTGAACATATAATTAGGTCATTCTCATACTCCCACTAGATGGAGCCAACGGCCACCTAAAGGCACAGAAACTGTTTCAAGTATTAACTGTGGTTAGCAGAGGCTACAGTGATGCTAATAGCATGTGCCAACACTAATGGATATGTATTGACTGAATGGAAGGATGTCAATAAAATTCCAGATACAGAGCTGTGAGAACAGCAAGAATACTAATAAAAACATATGAAGCAGACTAAATAAGAAAGAGGCTGATATTGGGTAAAAAACACAGTAAAAGCAGTGCTGACTTTGAGCTTTTGCAAGTAAAACCAAGCAGTTAGTAGATAATGTTCATGCATAAAGCAGCTAGAAAAGCAGGCTGCCCTCTGGCAAGGTGACTGGATGCTCTGCAGCCCTGCAGCAGAGTCCAGCAGGACATGGAGGGGCCGCTCACCGATCTGACAGGAAGACACGTCCACACTTCCTCTCAGTAGATCTCCCAGAGGGCTGTTTTCTGTCATCTCCTGCTGGACAGAAAAGAAAGGAATTATTTAAGAAGTTGTCTCTTTTTTTTTTTTTATACAAGCGATAATTACATATGTATCTCTGTAAGAGTGGACATCTGACAGACGAGAAATGAGGCCTGAATCTCCCAGCGGAGGGAGCAGGTGCACTCATTTCACTTTAAATCTAGGAATGCGTTGCTGTAGCCTTCTCTCATTTAGTGGGTTTGATCCTCACAGTTCTGTCAGGCTCTGCTGCTGATGGACTGATCTCCTCCACGTAGTTGGCAGGAAACCACAGCTGCTTTTTCCCTCCACAGTCACCCTTCCACCTGAGAAAAAAAGAGGTGAGAAGATGAGTTAAGAAGAGACTGGGATGTGGTTTTGTAAATATAACACTACAGCCTTAATATGACGCCGTCATTGGCATTGTAAAAATAGATTTCTAGCTAATCCCATAGTTCTCTACCTGCATCATTCAGCCCTGACCGTGGCTCTCTCGCACTACACAAATATGATCAGTCCAAATGGATAATTAAGAGCTACTTCCTGAATGGATTTTGTGCTGCTCACTCACCATCCTCCTTCCTGTTTGTCCACATTAGAGATGATAGCATTCTTGGTGAAGGAGAGCTCATCGTCTCTTTGGGCTTTATACTCGTACATGGCTCTCACCGTGCACTAAAAACACAAGACGGAAAGTTGGTGGCACACATATTCACGATTCACGTATGCAAGTCCAAGTGTCGGTGGTGCAGAGTTTAACTACATGTGAACTTTTCCATAATCTCTACTCACCTTGAATGTTGGCATTTGATTAGCCTCCACGTAAAAGCCTGGATTCCTGCCCTCATAGAGTGACCCGTAATCTGGCTCCTATAGGACAACGCATTATGTGTTAACAGGTCTTTTAACTAGACTGCACGGGATTTTACCACTGAATAAAAACCACACAATAGCACAAAATACTATCGTATTTTTCATTGATTGAATTATAAACCCAGATCACATTTCCTGTTCATCAATATCTAGAAAATGTAGTGTAGACTGCATAATGTGGTACTCACAGCAGTGCCTATCTTCTCCAGTGTGTCCTCATTGATGGGATAACGTAGTTTCATTTTGCGGTATAGAGGGTGTTTCTCATAGTAACTTATGAGATCTACAAGACTGTCAAACTCTGAGGTGCCCAGCACCACAGTCTGCCCCTCCTGCTGCACACGACAGTGCTTTATTTTACCCTCGGCCCTGTAAAGAAACCACAGACATAGCTTTACTAAGAAACATATTGTGATGTAATGTATAGTCCTCCTCTACATTCATTCTGGTGAATTAGAAAGGAAGTTAAGTGACGAAGAAATAAACATGTATCAGATAACGAGGCAACAGTAGGGAGTTACCGGAATGAAATGGCAAAGGAGTTAGGTTCTGTCCTCTTCCTAACAAGGAAAGCCCCATCACGAGGAACCCTCATCAGCATGTTTTCTGCATGGCTCCTCGACAGGCTGGCGTGGTACCACCTGGAATGAAAAAAAAAATGGATAACTGCAGTTATGCAACTTCACTACCTATTCATGGTAGATAAGGGTGTTACTGACCAGCCTAAAAGTTAAGTTATTTAAAGTTCACTCAAAAATGGGGAAAAGCAGTGAATCTCTAGTTTCTGGAAACACATAGCTCAAAAAGTGAGAAACAAAACATTACACTGAAAAACCTTAGCAGAACTGAATTTAAAATTCTCTCCGATCTGTGTAAACACTAGTAGACTCACTCCTTGCTCTCGTGGGCATTGGTCTGAGGCACCGGCTCAGTCAGTTTCATCTCAAATTCGTTGCAACGCAGCGCCACCTGCTGGTAATGGTTGATGAGGGCAAAGAGCGTGTCGAACACCAGGTTATCAGTCAGGTAGAACTTGGGGCTGCCAGCTTCCTGACGAGAGTGGATGCGACAGTGCTGCACCCGCCCTGAACGCCTGTTGTGGAGGTGAGTATGATGGAGAAAAAGAAAAGGGGAGAGGTGACCAATTTTGAAAACTTTTACCTACAGTCATTTTTTCCAATTTGTTTAGAGTCTCAGACCAAGTGAAGGCTTGATTCCCCATGTTAACCTTTCACATACTGTGCTCTGAGAATGTCTATACATTAGTCCAACACACTGTATGTAAATCACATACACCCCAATTGATTAGCTGTGAGTTACGTCCGCTAATGCAGAGCTTATGCATTAGCAGACAGAAGGTTACTGAGCACACTTCATACTGTGACTACAACCATGTTCAAATCAATGATGGAGAGATTGACATTGACTGATTTGCCAGTGTGTCACTTTGCTACTTGCATGAATTAACTCGACAAAACACGGAGCACGAATTAACTGACACATGGGAGAGTTTCCAACGAACACATACAGTATACCACAGACTAAGCTTTATATATGCAATAATTAATTTTCAACCAAGAAAATCACATCATAATAAAATGACATGCCACTGTGGCTGTGTTACACACAAAAATAGACAAAACAAACTGCTGAAATCTAGAAACGTCTAGAAAGTACTCAGATATTCTGAATGCTAAGCTCTGTGTACTCTACCAGAAAGACAGCGTGTAGTCTCCAACAAAAGTCTCGCTCTCCCGGACCAGGAAGGAGCCATCAGGAGCTCCAGTCTCCACACAGTACTCAGACAGCAGCCTCTCGGCTATCTGCCGCCCATCCCGCCCGGCACCAAGCTTTCCATGGAACCATTTCTCCGTCACGTGCTGGTCCATACCATTGGACACCTGGGAATTTAAAAGAGATATTAGTAAACTTAAAGCTACACAATTTCAAGTGTGTCCTTATAGTTCCTACTTTCTTGATCAGTTCTTTATACAACGGTTTGATTAGTAAAAACCAAAACTGCCAACGACCTACTTTCGACTTCATAATACTTATGCATAATTAAGTGCAATGTCACGTTCAACTTCAAAATTATTTCTGTGTAACTCAACAGCAGACCAGCCCAACTAACCTCTCTGTGCTCCTCCTCATCATCGTTACCCTGATTACTGGAGGTCTCTTCTGAGTAGTAGATCTTACTGCTGGTCAGGACAAAGAAATGAGGGTACCACTCCTGCAGGGAGAAAGAAAGATAGTTTGCTCAAATGGTCAGATAAAATATTCAAAAGGATCCATATGTTGCACTGAAAAGTGGCCCAAGTAGACGAAGAAAAAGAATCGAAGGTCCCAAGAAAAAAAAAAGCTTCTGAAGTCTAGCTTGGCCATAAAAAAACACAACTTGGTTTTAAAAATGAATGTTGAACAGCTATGAATGGTAAGCTGCAACATGAGGATGTGTCTTGACTTAATTATCACTAAAAACCCTTCAGAGCACAAACAACACAGGTATGACATACAAACTGTCAGTCCTAATGTTCTGTATCATGATGCATCCAGAATCCATTTATACACTGTGAGCATGCTTACATGGTTAATGGGATCTTCCAGGTACAGGATGCCATTTTTGATGGAGTTGCTGATATCGTTCTCTGAGTAGGGAGTGGAGGTGGACACCTCCTCATAGGCACTGCCCTCTGCAAGCTTCTTATGCTGCAGCATAAGGACGAAGGGGGGAAATACAGTCAGAACACGGCATATATATAACATTGTTTTTATTTTATTGTAATGCCTGGATATCTGCTTACATATCCCTTCAACTATCAGTTGAGATTTCAATGCTGTTGTATGTTTTTTTCCTCTTTATGGTGCTATATATTTCTCTTTGAATTTACTTTTACTTATTAGGTTTTTTGGTTGTTTTTTCACCATGTGGGTGTTTTTGTTCACTATGTTCTATGTAGTATAGGGCGCTTTTATTTTTTGGTACAATGCTTTTCTTGTATAAATTAAAAGAAGTAATAAAGATATCTTTTTGAAACGTAAAAAAAAAAGTATAATTTTATTATTCATTCATTCACTTCCTGGAAAGAAAAAAAAACAGCACAAAAGATCAAATGACTTCTCGTGACTCCATGTGGCCCCTGACCTTGATGAGAATCTTCCTTTTGAGCTGGTTGGGTGAGGGCAGGCCGTCTGCCGCGATATCCACTGCCTTGGTCAGCAGCATGTCTCCAAACACCTTCTTAAAGTAAGTGGCCATATTCCTCTGCTGCACAATACTACAGTGGTCCTCGATGGACAGGATGATGGGGTAGCTGTATAAGGATCACAGATAAAAACTCAGAAGAGCTGCAACTTCACAGAATTTCTCTCTTTATATGTGCTCGGGTGTGACTTTCTTATCTTACTTCCTCACACACTACAATAGTGAGTGATGTAACTGCACTGTGTCTGCATTGTTTCTACTGACATTTCTGTGTGACATCCCTTCATCTTTGTCATCTCTTATCCTGTCATCTCTGATGGCTATAAAAAGAAAGAAGAATGGAAACTCACTCGGATGTGACGAAGGCATGCTCTTTGATGGTGGTCAACACATCACAAAACTTGATTTTTGTTGTGAGGGTGTGTCCGTGGTAGATGACTGGCATTCCATCTGGACCATCCCAGCAGTCCACTGAAAAAGAAGCACAGACACACAGATGCATGACACATCATTTCATCCACCACACTGCAAGGAAAAGAAAGTAAGCATACATGAATGCACACGCGTTACAGAGTGACGGAGGAACCTGTAATCTTGAAGATGCACAAACTAGTGACGTCATGTTTGCTTTTGTTTGAGGTTACGCGACCCTTCCACTCCACAGAAAAGCTAATCCTATTCTTAGAAACCTGCTTGACAAGGGTTGGTTTCAAGGCAATGTACAGTACTGTTGTGTAACAGCAGACTTCTGTGTGTGGGTTAGGGTGTGGCGGCTGCATTAAAAGTAGAACTGTGAGGGATAAGGAGCATGCTAAGACAGTTAATTAGAAGGTTGAAAGTCAAGTGTTGGTGATTTACTGTACGTGGGTATAACTCTAGTGTGTGAATGTGTGTTTTCACTCACATTCGATACAGCGGCAGCCCATCCTCAGACAGCGAGCGTACGCCTCCAGGGACGACTCGCTGGAAAACTGGTCTCCTGTCAGGTAGCTAAAAATAAGCACGCAACATCAAAGTATGTACACAAAACAAACTCACATCCAAACAGTCTCTCAAAAGGATTCACATGTCAGGAACTGCACCACAAATGCACACATGCACTTTCAATGGTCGCATAAACACAGCGATACCGCCATATTGAAAGAGGTTTTTTTTCTCGCTTTTGTTGACTGAAATAAATACTTCTTACTCATTCAGTCAGTCAGTCAATTCAAACCTAATCAAACAACATGGGAAATTCTCATTCCGCTGCTCCAATGAGTATTGTTTCACATCGAGTCCAGAAGGTTATCATTTGAACTGCCTTTCACACACTTTTCAATTGGAGGAAAAATACATTTTCCTGCAAAATACACGCCTGGATCACATTCTGGAACATGATTGTTAAATAATACACTTTTATCTGATGTATGAAGTCAGTTCAAAAGCCCTCTGTGGGCAGAGGTTTCAAGAAAGGATGCCAAACTTCAGCATTCCCAGGGCCTAATTACAAGTAGGTGAACTACTTGTATGTATGAATGCCATCCTTACGTGTTGTGCGAAGAGGAGATCCAGTAGTGGGACAGGGGGTTGCTCATGTTGTCGGGACACACTTGGTCCAGGGAGGAATCCCAGACAGTGTTCTCTTTGGAGAACAGGTATGTGAGGAACTATACAAGAGAAAGGAGAGCCATGCAAATTACAGACCACAAGTAATTAGGCCCAAATCCATAATTTACAACTTTTCTTCTAGAGATTCAGAACGCACATTACCTCTACTTTATAGCATTACAAAATAGATGTGACATTGTAAAAATGTAATCCTGTCCTGAAGGCTCAGGAATGTGAGAGGACCATTGCGACGGGCTTTACCAGGTGATAGAACACATAGTTGTATGCGTGGGTAGGAGCCCTCATGCAGGGGCAAACTGCTAGGATCTTATCCAGCCTGGACTACAAGGACCATTGAGTCTGTGCTTGCACCAAAGCTAATCTCAATAAAAAATTTTGTGCCATTTTTAAAAGTGCTTTTTAAATTTAAAAACAATTCTTGCAACACCTCAACAAATGTTCAAACTAAATTCACATCACACGTTTTATTACATTCATCCCCCTAACCGATAAGTAGTGCAACAACTTGCAAATATAATTGCATAAGCATGCATGTGCTGAACACCACCAGCGTGCATAACAGTTTTTAATGCTCTCAAAACCACAGAGCATCTGTCTTGTGAACAAGTTAGCGTTCTTTAGCAAACTGTCAGTCAGAGGTTCGTATTAAACTTAGACCTGATACTTCGTACATACAGAACATGCAGAGGCTTCATATTTTATTTGTTTGTCAGTTACAGTTAAACAGAGAATGATTGGCTTTTATCCAACAAAGAAAGAAAATAACAGATTATCTATGATGTAATAAGTCGTAGTTGAAAGTTCAATGTTCACGTAATATTAAGAATGTTAAGGCTCACGCAAAGTTAACTGGCTATCTCAGATAAAGCATGTAAAGGTGCACATCTTACACGTCTCTGACACACATGGAGCAACCAGTGAGATGGGCAGAGTATTTGCATTCATATCCATGAGCACATCTAGTCTCACAAGTCAAATTTCAATCACCGTTAAACACCTCTTCAGTTTTGACATAACGATGGTGAGCACTTTAGATTCAAGTAAGAATTCAGGCCTTATATCCAAAAGGTACACACTTGGATTTAACTCAAATAAGTGATGTCCCATCAGCATACTAAAATACAGCACTACAATAGAACTATATACTTTACCCTGTAACACTGCTCAGTACAGGCCAACAACAATAATTTGTATAATATAATGTCATAATACTGTTAGATATTTTTGTTTTGCTAAAGCATGACCAAGGCCTGCACACCTGCGATCTAACACTACATAACCTCAGGCACACAGAGCCAGAACCAACTCCTGCAGGCTGGCTCACACCAGCCTCCTCTTCTCTGTAGTCAATCATAACTTTATGGTGACCACAAAAAGCTTCCCTCGCTTTCTGCAGAACTGTCATATGGCGCCGCAGTCAATAACCTTTTCTGTCTGTGTGGGAAGAGATGCTTTAGGCAGAGATCATGGTTATCCATGTCAATATCTGAGCATCTCCCACCCACACCAACAACACAGGGGGGTATCGGAAAACACAACTTGCAAAAACATGCTTACATTTTTTCCATTACTGAGCAAAGACCCAGAAAAGAGCAAGAACAGAATTGAGAAAAGAGGGGGAAAAGAAAGTGTAAGAGGCGGTGAGAGTGCGTGTACCTCGTCTTGTTGGAAATAAGGCTGTTCAACTTCTCTCAGGGGATCTTTCAGGTAGCCAAACATAAACTCCTGAACCTTGTTGTTGTCTGTGGCCCAAATTTCCTGCATTCGTAGATAAACGCAAATGTATTGGAAAATGCAAAATGAAACAAATCTGTCATGAACTAGGTCGACGTCCAGTGATTGACAGGTTACCTTTTGAGACTCCAGGAGGAAGCTCTTGAAGTCCTCAAGGGAGATCCTCTGTTCTGGTCTGTCAGTGAACCTGGCAGAAAAAGCAATGGTTCACTTCAGTGACCAAACATCCGTGACGCAATAGAAAGATTCACTGTGTGAGTATCCAGTTTTGACCTACCTTTGTAGAACTGGGATCTCCACCTGCAAGATGGGACAAAACGGAAAATTTCAGTTAATCAAAGTGCTGTAGGTTTATTGTATAGTACAAGTCATGTAGATGGACACAGACATCCTGTAGGGGGGAGGAGAGCACTGAGGTCATCCATTTAATCTGACCCCAGCCCGGCTGCCTGCCTCCTCAACTGTCTGTGTGTTTGTGTGTGTGTGTGTGTGCATCCTAATGGCCTCCACCACAGGGGTTTGGTGGGTTTTTAACTGGTCCATATTGATCCTGCAGCCATTTGAGAACAGACAGATGGGGGATGAAGTGTGTGCTGGCAGGGCATCAGATGGGGTGCGAGGGGATGAAAGTGCTGGGACTATCTGTGGACACATAAAAAGGACTGCACTTACGTTTCTCTGAGCATCAAACATGAGGCTACGATACAGCTGGGCAAACTGGCTGAAGGACACGTCTCCATTCCTCAACTCAGAGTCCTATGAAGCAAAAAGAGAATCACGAGGGAAAGAAAAATGGCCGTTACCAACAAATCATAAATCTTTAGCCTCTAACAACATCATAGTAAAAGGGAAGTGGGCAGTGGGAGACGGGAGTGTTAAGGGGGTCTGTGATAAGTAGGAGGACGTTACCGGAAGTTTCTCTCGGAGGAACCTCATGTTGGGCACCCTGTAGTTGACCTGGCTCAGCATGCTCTTCAGATCCTTACAGGATATCCTAAACACATACACATGTTTTGTTGAAAAATCAAACGCAAACATAGATACGCACGTACGATGCGCGTACATAGATAGCGCTTCGCCGGGGTGAAACGTGATTTTAAAGTTTACAGACATGCTGAAACCTCTTAAACAGACGCCCTGCATGCTCTGCTGAGTCGTTTTTGGCTTTGCTACGACAACACAGCCTGGAATTTTGGCCAGAGCAGACAATACCCAAACAGCGTAACAAAGGCTTTCGTCAGGGATGTAAGAGACAAACATCTCTGTACATCTCCTCCACTCTGTGCAGTCTGTTTCCTGCTGCAGGAAGAGTTGCTGGTGTGTGGCTGAGAGGTTAGTTCCTTCACTACACCTCAAATGAGCTCTCTCACAGACACCTTGCTCTGGAGGGTAGGCTAAGGAAAGGGCACACAACTGGTGCGCAAAACAATTGAGGTACATCTAATTTCGTCTACTTCTTGCGAGGGTGATCGAATGAACTCTGCAGTTTACAAATTGGAACTTGCCTGTCTTCTCTGTTGCGATCAACCGCGTAGAACTGCTTACGTAACCACCTAAAAAAAAAAAAAAGAGAGATTTAAGAGATATAAAGCATTAAAAAAAAAGAAAAGCAAAGATATGAGCAATAACCACAGATAAATACCAAATGCTGTCTATTCACGCTGCTTTATAATACTTTGACTTTGGATGTGACATGTATTAGTGGTACCTCTCTATCTGAAGTGGTGTTGGGGACTTCAGTGTGTCAGCCACAAGCCAGTTTAAGCCCTTCACCCACATGCTCATCTCCTCATCAGATGTTGCTGAAGAAAAAAACAAAAACAAAAAACAGTTAAACACATGACAGAATTTCAAAGTTTCTTTTGCTAAATTTCCAGTTAAATAATAAATCCATTAATCAAATAGAAAGTAAGAAGGAAAACTGTGACAATCAGAGGTACTAATGGTTAACTCAAGTGGGTTTGTGATGGTTACAAGAAATACTAAAGGTCAACTTTTTCATGCAAGGCATGCAAGCCTCTTTTTTTACCTGCTAGGCTGAGTGATTTAAGGCGAAACTCTGTGCCATACAGAATAACAAAGCAGTGAGCCTGATCCAGTCGTGCTGCTGAGTCCTCCACATAGCGCTCAAAGTCCCGGGATTTCTGTCCAGGACGGATCTCCTTGATTTCTCGAATGTCAACTGAAGAGGCAGACACAAATCCAACAGTGAATGAAACAGAGAGTCACCATTGCCTTACTCATTCAGTTCTATTTCATAAGATACGTGTGTAGAAGAGAGATGAGCACTTTCAAAAGTTTCACAACATTCACTGTCCAGCTTGTAGAAGTACTTGATGAAGGTGCCTGGAGTTAGAATGTGTATTAATATATCAGCATCAGAATTATAACCATCATCTTATGTCAACATGGTCATAACAAGCACAATCTCCAAAAATGACAGCTAAATGAGGTTCAGCAAACTTAACCACTAAGCTATGCATTAGCGGAAAACTAAAGCTGCACAGCTTTACACCCCATTTGCTTGGAAATATGGTTGTGAATGCTGGGATTTTGTAACACACTAAGATCCCATCATCACAATGCCTACATAACAACACTGAATTAACTTCAAGCTTTCTGTAAAACGCTTTCCTGTTTAATTTCATCTGACATTTTTCTTTTCCTCAATGCTGACACTTAACCTGACAGCACACAGACAGTATATGTACGAGTATTTTAAGCCCACTGACCACATAAAACAGTAAAGCTGAGGCCAAGACACAAACCACATATAGATGTACTTCACGTTAAGACATTGCTAAATATGGATTCCATCAACAAAAAAAAAAGAAAAAGAAACATTGAGCGTACCAACACCAAATTAAACCTTGCCTTTTGCCACTGAAATAAACCAAAATACTAATCAGAAAACAGGAGGCTGTGAGTCAGTTCAACAAACCAGTTTGTGAGGGGAGTGCTGTGGTCTGTGCAACATTTCCACTGTTGCACACACATTCAAATATGTGTGAAGTTCATGGTTGAAATTGTTTAATTCACAGTAACTGAGAAAGGAAATATAGCAGTGTATTGGCTTTACTGGGACTGAATGATTTGGGGGAAAAATAACTATAATATTGCAATGTGATGTTTTAATTGACCATTCACTCTGTAATAGATTTAAAACATGACCACCATCAAATCCGTAGTTAGGACAAGGACAGCAGCATCAGACTGTAAAACCAGTGACAGTTTAAAATGCGGGTCAGCTGCACCGCAGAACGTACAAAGTTTGCGGCTATCAAATAATAAGACCTGGCTACATTGAACCATAGTGTTCATGTCCAAACCACATAGTACACATTGAACAATTGTCAAACATGAACAACCCCTGAAGCAGTTTGAATTTTTTAAAAATTGAATTTCAGCATTTTTTTTTCATTATTTATTAGCCCCACCTTGATTTGCTAATTGTTTCAAATTGCAATATAAGACTGATTAATTGCTTAGCTCTAGCTGTTGGACAAGACTGTGCCACTGTTCATCTTAAGTGATGACAACTTGGAAAAAAAAAAAAAAAGACCTGCTACAATTTTGTGTTGACGACATTAATGAGCAAAACTAATGTGTAGGCTCAGCGGGTTCCTATCAGCGTTACATTTGCAGCAGTTAAAGACCTACAGCAGGGACTCTTCTGACACACACTCACACAGACACACACATCTTTCAGCTCCCGCTCCTGTTCTTGCCCCCGAACCACACATCCTGTGCTTTTGTCGCCTACACACCACATCTGTGCTTGCGTATAGGTGAGCATGTGCATACTCTTTTCTTTAGCATAGAAAAAAAACAACAAAAAAAACCAGCATGTCTTCTCACAGAATTTCACCAAGCTGAGCTCTCTAATCACACATCATATCTCAGTTTACTTTACTCGCTATATGGGCC
Source organism: Stegastes partitus (assembly GCF_000690725.1). Lineage (NCBI taxonomy): Eukaryota > Metazoa > Chordata > Actinopteri > Pomacentridae > Stegastes > Stegastes partitus. The sequence continues at coordinate 121,037 of NW_007578630.1, forward strand.
AGCAGACTTCCGCTGAGAGCGCGGCAGATTTGACAGGCCGATCTGTCAGACAACACTTTTCGTCATTTGAGTCAAAATATTTGGAGCCTGCCTCAGACAGATGCAGAGGAAATAAGGAGATGGCCAGAGGTGTAATCTTACCAAAAGAGATGAGAGGAGGTATCCTGCAACACACTTCCCCCCTCCTTCCTTCCACACCGTTTCCACAAGGCAAAACTACTGACAATAAAATACCACTTTTAGACGCAAAGGGGATTTTAATAACAGGCTTTGAGGAATGTTAAGTTTTTTTTTAACATATCTGTTTTTTTCATTTCACAAAAAGAATCCACATCTTCAATGCTGAGCATCGCATGAAGATATGCAGTCTTTCATGAGCTTCAGCTAAAAACAAAAACACAGTGCAGAGCTGAAACAAATAGTCACCAGATATTCTGCTATTTTCTTAACAGTTTCCTCTGATAAGTAAGGACATGCTGCTTTTCTTTACCACTGTAAATAAGGAAGAAAAAAAAAACAAGAAACATTTGTGCTTTGGACTGCCAAATAAAGCAAACATTACAGGGCTCCAAACTGCGACCTTTTTTTTTGAGAGCTGGCGAGTTAAAACTTCAAGTGGTCGCACTGGTGAGAGTACATGATGATTATTAAGCTGTATTAGTGTTGCTGTAACCAGCACAGAAAGCTGCCGTGTTACCCACAGTGGTGGAAAGCAGTACTTTTAGAACTTCGGTGTCCTGCACTATTTACCTTTAAAAATGCCTCTCGTGAAAAACGGAGCAAACCTACATGTGCTGTGTTTTCAGCTCATAGAAGAGGGCGCATGTAAACAAAATCATTCGGTGTCATTTTGGACAAATTTGACATTAGAACGGCCTAGTTTATTCTTTTTAAAGTCATTTTTGGACACACACCATGGATACCAACAGCATCTACCACAGCCTGCGATGTGGGGCGTTTAGGGAACGTCAGTAAATTATAGCGTCTATCAATGAAATGTTCAGCAAAGTCATATGTTTTGCCCGTAGGTAGGTAGGTGGTAGGTACGAGCAAATGAGAAAGTTAGTTGTACACGTGCTACCAGTGAAAAAGTTAGTCTGGAGCCCGACAATATGAGATTTTTACTAATTTTTAAAAAAAACATTCTAGACTGAAGAATTCGTTATAAAAAGGCAAAAGTTGAAAACGTTAAAAATGAAAATAATTACAGTCATACCAGTGTTGGTGCACAGTCTACAATTGACAAAAATTTTATCTAAATCGATGTCAATCTGATCGGAGCACAAGCACATAAGCTTTTGACACATCAGTAATTTGAAGGCAACGCTTGGTAACTGACAGTTTGGTATTTGGTGCTACAGACCAAAAAAAACAGAGGTTCAATCATGACAAATACCTACTGCTCACTGTTCAATCTACATAGTTTGCAGAGGACGGACAACTAAACTAAAAACTAAACAATGTTGGCAAATCACCATGTTGCAATTATTTTGCTGGATATCAATTATGACATAAATTACATTCGAAAAACAAACAAACAAATGACTTCACTTCAGAATAAATAAAAAGATAAAGGTGCATATTTTGAACCCAAGCCAGTACTGCTTCAATCTGAGAACACAAGCAGCTGATATAGTAGTTTTCAAATGTTTCGAGTGACTGTGTGGCCCAAAGCGTGACACTGTTTCACTGTGCACTTCCACATCAGCTGATCCGTATCAGCTCCTTTGATAGCATGTTGGACAAAGTTAAGCAGAAGACTTTCCCTCTGACAAACTACTGCCAAGCAGCTACATGGACTCTGTTCCTCTTTCCAACACACTGTAAATGGAATAAGTCCACTCCACTGTGGAACTGCGCTCGTTTTCCAGTGACAACCTGACCAGGAAAACATTTTTATACTGACAAACAGTCTAAAAACCTGACCGTGTTGCTGTCAACAGTGTTAACGTTCCACCCATGTGTTGATATATTTCTCATACATAACCTGGGCTGATTGCCAAGTGTGTAACAACAAAAGTTAAAGTGTGTCAGCGAAGAAATGACATCAGACGTCTGGGGTGAGAAAGCATGTCCTTTGCGGGAGGTATGGAAAAAGCAGCTCAGAACGATGACAGTTTCACAGATGTGTGCAGGTAATTCCATCCAAGTTTATATGACTGAAAAGTCAACAAACAACGCAAAGATTTGCTCATTTCTTCTTCATTTTCAAATATGTTCCCAGGCTAAAGTTGGTAAAAGTTTACAGCAACTTTTAGTGAGCGCAGGTGGCCTCATCAAATGTTGACTCGGATGACATGCAGATACAGTATGTTGTTTGAAATGTTGGTAAAACTGTATGTTCATATTTCTCAACAACTTACTGTAATAAAAAAGTCCTCTATAAACCCTAACACCACACGCTAACTGCACTAAGGGCTCCATTCCAATTCAAATCAGATCCGCCACCAATGATTCTTTTGATTACAGATTAATCTGCCAATAGATGTTACGATGCTTAAACAATCACACAGCGATTCAAGATGTACATTCTAGTTTCACAGAGTCCAAAGTGGCTTCTTCAAACGCCCTAAAACCTAAAGGTATTAAGTTTAAAATGACTTTCTTTAAAAATAAAAAAGCACATACATGTGAGGGCCAATGTTTTGGGTGATTTTTGCTGGAAAATGACTATAAAAATCAATAAGTCAACTGCTTATTTTTCTGGAGATGTGCTATTAAATTTGCTGACCATTTGTTCCAGCTTTAAAAACAACTCTTGGAATTTGTATCAGGTATGTAAGTGGAAACTACTACTCAGTGCAGTGATGGCAGCATGCCGTCATTGATTAGAAAAATCTGAATTACACTCAGACTTATGGCGACTGGAATTTTGAGGACGATAGCAGCAACATCCAATACTGGTATATCAAAATGTAAACAAACTAAAAATCTTTGGCTCCCTTAAGATTGTTTTTAAAGAAAAGTGACCAAGCTGTAGGAAATTTTACAGATATGAAGATATGGGCGGGGGGAGGAGACACAGACTAAGTAACAGTAACATTTTTACAAACTTACATCAAATCTATGTGGACATGTCTGAAATATCTGCAACACTTTGTCACTTACTGGCCAACATATACATGTGAAATAAGCTGATATCGTGTAGCTATCTACTGACAGTTTATCTTCTAGAAATTAAACCGAGCAAAGGTACGTCATGATGTAAAACTCCTGTGATCAGCATGAAGCAGTCCTCATTGATTTGACACCTTGCCCGCACTGAACCAGAGATAATAAAAAAGGCACAGATACCACGGCAGACAATCGATGGAAAAATCTCTACTTTTTGTAAGATTTCTACCATCGCATGTCTTCATATCCAGTGTTCATCAGTGAAATCAGCTCTGACACCCTGAATGAAAAAAAAAAAAAAACACCGCAAACTAAAGTCCTCTACTTCAGTGCAACTTGAGAAGATCCGCTGATGTGGGTCGACTCCAAGAACGGAGACAGTGGAGGGGGTCTCAACCAGGGCACAAAGTCCAATCATTGCTTGAGGGCGTAAAAACATTTGTGGAAGCTCATTCATTAAAATGATTAAGTAAACTGATTCATATTGAAAGACGATTTTGATTAATGCTCAAGTTGCTTGTTATCAGTGACATACTGAGAAAACAAAAGTTCCAAAGATGGTTTGTATGATACCGAGCACACCACGCATGATGTTTCACTACAGTCTCTTTGGAAACAAACTCTACATTACTTCATCACAGCATAAAGTGGAATCAGCACAAACTTTTCCCCCTTTGAAACAATCAAATTGCGCATGTGAGTAATTCAAACCTTTTTATTTAGGACAAGGCCTGTCTGCACATCTAAACAGTCTGCTACTGCCAATTATTCCGCAAGACCACATCCTGCTTTGTCAAACCAGATATACAATGTTATTGCACCGCACTATTATGCATATCTGCGAGCTACAATTAAATGCTGAGCGTTATTAGGTTGGACGACAGGCAAAGATTTAAAAAAAAAAAAAAAAAACAGCCTGGAGGTAGACAAAGAGCAAAATACACTCAGGTGAAGGGATGGACAGGCTATGCTTCGCAGCGCCTTAAATTTAGCAACAAACTACAGCGCCGGTTCCACAGTTAATGGACGCGATTCTCCCGCTGCCATTGATAAGGGGTAAAAACACCAGTCCAAATTGTTCCCGAATGATCACACACACTTCCAGTAAAAACCCTGATATTCTATTTCTGTACATTAATGAGCAGCCGAGGCCAATTTCACCTCTCCAGGAGTATCAAATGGCAGCTATGAAGCTCATGGGTGTATGAAACCCTTCATTGCTGAGAAGATGATACTGTGTTTAAAGAAAAAGAAAAAGAAAAAAAAAAACTAAGCCTACCATCCTTTTTTGTGTGTGTGGGTGTGTGTGTGCGTGTGTGTGTGTGTGTATGCTCTTTTTGTTGCATCCGGAGCAGAGTGCAGCTGTGCACAAGGCATCCTGCTACCCGAGAGACAGGCAACTTAACGAGTCACTGAAGGCCTGCGTGTCCTCAGTTAGACGTGCTGTTTTGTTGAAGATTAACCTGAACGGCAGCTTCCTGGTAAATTACAGTATATTTCTATTAATGGAACAAAAGAGCACAAGGAAACATTCTTTCTGCTCGTCGTCGACTCTGGATATATTTGTACCCGACATGTGACTTATCTCCTTCTGGACACCAACAGTTGTTCCGTTAACATACACACCTGCGCTTTTAAAGAACATTAAATATAAGATTAAACTTGTAACTGGACTAACAACTTGTGCAGCACTCGGAAACGTAGCTTGGACTTTCTTTTTTGTAATATATCATAACTTCACTGCTGTCTTTTGCTGTTCTTGGAGGCTGCACTGCAATTAGTAACTAAAAATGTGTTTAAAAAGTGCATGTATACATTACTCGTCCTTGTTTCACCACATTTTCTGGCATGTAAAAATCTCCTGAAAGCACCAGCTGTCCCCTAAATATTGTCACATACCTGCTATTTAAGTGTTAGCGGAACTTGAGTTTCACCCAGCTCCTGTAACTTCTGACTTCATTTACCAGCTGTTTACAACGTCATCATGTGAGCTCACAGAATTTTTTGTGAAGTCGTCAACCACCTCGTAATTGTCATATTTCTGTATGTATGCAAACAAACCAGTTCTGGCACCTTCCCAGCTATGACCAGTACTCAAGAGCATCGCTTTGGGCATGTGTGTGTGTACATGCATGTGTTTGTGTCTGCATGATACTCACTCTCGCCCTCTATTTTATCCGTGCCACGAGTCCAGATAATAGTCCTGGTCTCCAGCTTCACTTGAAATGTCCTTCTCTCCGGCCGCTGGGACTTCTTAGAATAAAACAGCGTCAGTACTGTCCCCAACTCCAGGTCTCGGTACAGGTTGTTCATCTCCGCGTCGTTGTCCATCCACGGAACAGGTCCGTTGGAAAAGAAGCCAGAGGTCCCAGCCATGTTCACTTCCCCTGTTTGTTATCCGTTTCCTCTCAGAACAATCTGCTCAGTCCAGGCTTAGACAGGGATACCTACAGCAAGGAGAACAGAGAGGAGAGACAGGAGGGGGGGAAACCCATGAAACAACAATTCTCCTGGGACTACTAGTGTGTCAGCGCTGTGTGCACATTATGCCGCGGCGATGAGTTTGATGCTGTCGGGAGTCTGAAGAAGCACGCTTGGAAATAATACTGGAAAATGTACCATGCGTGCATGTTCACCTGCAGATATGGTGTCAAAAGTATGTGTGTGTGGGGGCATCTGAAATTACTTTTACATTTTAAGAAACACATTTTATGATATAAATGGAAATTTGAGACGAATGAGCATTTACTAAAAGCCTCAATTAAAATCTTTTTGTTGACGTTAAGGCTACAACAGCATCTTATGAGACAGACTTTCCACAAACAGAGACAAAATACTGCCCTGAATGGCACCCATAATGAAAGTATAATATAATACATACGTTAAAAAAACAAAAAAACGTGTATGCTTGGTGAATTAATGTCTACTGTGTGTTTCCTTACTTTTATGCTTTATGACAAAACCTGCAGTATGTGCTACTAGAGCAGCAGCATATACACACAACACAGCAAGAGAATCAAGCTGGAACACTGGGTGCTGACAAAGTTGGCGATTTAAAGCATTTCATAACATACATGGTCTTATTGATTTCTGTACATGCTGTGAGTGAGGTTATTCTCAGTACAATCCCATCAGTAAAAGTACTGAGACTTCTTATTAACAGTGGTGTTAATAAATGATAATAATGATGCTCCCACCAGATAACATTTTTTTTATTGTACCTTCAACCCAGCAGCAGCAGCAGCATGGAGGTAAATTCTCACTTAAACTGGTTTTTCCCAATACGACCAACAGGCCTGTAACCTGCTGCAGGGAAACAAAGTTTGCTTCTTTTTTTTTTCCCTTTTCTTTTCTTTTTTTTTTGGGAGAATACAACTGGTGGCGAATGGCAGCTCAGTGGGAATAACAGTGTAACAAGAACCGTCTGGCTATTTTCACAGCGTGGAAACAGGGGCCGGTGTGTGCTAACGTTTGGCTAGGTTAGGAATCACGGATCGTTTCATACCCACGAAGACGCTCGGCAAAGCTTTAGCCATTCTTCACTATTTCTCCCTGGCTTTTTTTTTTTTTTATAGGTGGGGAATTAAAAGGAAAACAAGTCGCAAGGCAACAAAAAATAGGGCTAGTGTGCTCGAACTACCTACCGCCGCAATCTCGGCCCCGACCGCACATCTCCAACGGCTGAGGCTGCTCCTCTCCCGTCGCCTTTCTCCTGGTTTTTTGTTTTTTTTTCCCTTTTCTTTTTTCTCTCTCTCTCCCCCCAACAACCCCCAACGTTTTCCGCGATTAAATCATCGCCAGGCCCTCGGAAAGCGTTGCGGTCCCGACGACAACAATCCCTGTTTCCTCTTCTTCTTCTCTCCTCCGGCCGTCCATAGAGAGAGGCAAAGGCAGACAGCGAGAACCGTGGCAAGACTACGCAAGTTTGTCTGCTCTCGGATCCAGCCAGCGGCGCAGGCCCTTCCCCCCTCCCCCGAGCGGCACACTGCGTCAAGCGTCCCAGCAGCGCTCGCGCACCCCGCTTCCGCTGCTGGGCCTTCACTATAAAACGTAAGAGTCGGTAGATTCAAGATTAACTTTATTGTCCCAGATGTGGGGAATTTGTCTTGGGCTGTTCACCCATGCTGCAGTCAACACAAGCAGAAACAAACAGGGAAAACACAGTTTAGAAGAAATAAATACATACATACATCAGCTGCAAGGTGGAGTAGTGGTTAGTACCGCTGCCTCGCAGCAAGAAGGTCGTTGGTTCGCGTCTCGGTGAGGACACCCGCGGTTCTTTCTGCGTGGAGTTTGCATGTTCTCCCCGTGCAGCGTATGTTCTCTCTGGGTTCTCCGGCTTCTTCTCACAGTCCAAAAACATGTTGAGGTTAACTGGTGATCCAGCCCACCTGTGACCTGAGTGAGGATTAAGCAGTGTATAATAATGGATGGATGGATACATACATCAGGTAAAAGCAGAACAAAAATGAGTACCATAGTCTAATTTCATGAGTCCAAAACATGGCATTTGGAGAAAAAAAAAGAACGATTTTTCTTATTAGCCTAATTGAAGCCTGTTGACTCGGCAGCGTGGGACTCTGAGCCTTCTTCCAGACGGTACCCACTCATACTGAGTATAGAGCATGTACACCTATGAACAGGTGCAAAGCGGCCTGTTCATAGGTGTCTTGTAGGGAGGGGTGCTCCTGCTCACCTACAATTTTCCAAGCAGTGTGGACTAGACGCAGCAGGTTGTTTTTCAGCTAAACAGAGAGGCTGCCGTACCAAGCTGTGATGCTGCATCTTACCACACTCTCCAGCACTGCATGGTGGAAGATTATCATGATCTTTTTGTCCACCCAATGGAGTCTTAAGCGACGCAGGAAATACAATTGTTGCTGCAATCTGCTGCTCAAGTACTCAACATGTGTGCACCAGGTTAATGTGTTATCAATAGAAACCCCCCAGATACTTACAAGTATCTGGGGGGTTTCTATTGACAGCAAGGAGACTGAAAAGGATGAGCTTTAACCACAGGCTGTCTTGAGTTAAATTATTCTTTTTCTTATTGAAGGCATTAGACTGAAAAAAACAAAACACATGGTCAAATTAAACTACATGTGCAGTGTATCCAATCTTACCTCAGGTCTACCTTCCCACCACAAACCTTCCAAGCTGACAACAGCATTCAAATGGCAGCAAAGCAAGGAGAACAAAGGCGCTCGAGGGCTTTTAAAAGGGTTTCCTCTGTTCTGATTGGCTAACTGGCCAGAGAGTGAGCCAGTCCTCTACTCGTCAAGAGCTCACAGGTGGCAGCCAATCTTCTAATTCCCACCTGCAGGAGAGAGGTGGAGAGGAAGACACACACACAACGGGTGCGTATAGGTATATACCAGGGGTCTCCAATCCTGGTCCTCGAGAGAATTAGTCCTGCATGTTTTAGATGTTTCCCTCTTTCAGCACACCTGATTCAAATGATCAGTTCATCATCAAGCTCTGCAGAAGCCTGATAACGATCCTGATCATTTGAATCAGGTGTGTTGGAAGAGGGAAGCATCTAAAACATGCAGGACTGTGGCTCTCGAGGACCAGGATTGGAGACCCCTGGTATATACAAATAACACTCCAGTATCCTCACAATAGACAAATTACACCACTCCTTGCCTCATAAACAAAGAAATATATTTTAAAAAATGTAAAACTTAAAAAATGAGAATAAATATGTAAGTTCCAGTATATAGCCCATTAGAAAATGCAGTCAGTTTCACAAAGTGTATCATTTCTTGCCTCATAAATAAACAAATGAACAGAGGAAGACATATAATATTAAAAAGCAAATAAAATACATGTAAAAGTACAGTGGTGTGAATACATATATGAAAGTAAAATGTGCATATGTAATGTCATATACATTATTTAGCTTAGACAAGAGAATCCTGTATTAATCCCACAGCATGGACATTTGCAATCTAAAAGCAGCAAAGGGAATAATACAGAAAAAAGAGATGACAGTAAAAAAAATAAAAATAAAATAAATAAAAATCATATTCACAAGTATATTTTATAATATTACTAATTATAACAATTTCAATACATGAAAGCCGTGGTTGCACATAGAAAATTTTGATTTGCACATGGAAATATTGAGTGTTTCTGTATTTTTAAAATGCGGATTTTTTTTTTAGATCTTTCTATACATAGAAAATCTAAATACGGTGCAGATTCCTCTAAATGTAGACAGTAAAGACTTTGCATAGGGTTTTTCTATATGTAGGAACAACAACGATGTAGTATATTTCTTCCATGTACAGAAAATATTTATAATGCACAAGATTGAGCGCACTGATGCTACACCATCAAGACAAAAGGAAACAATGGTGATTAGTAAGGACGCACCTCTAACTGTAACACAGCTTCATTTGTTAATCCAAACCAGACACCAGACATTGATAATGAAGGGTGAGACGTGATTTGACAATTATCAGGTTTTCTGCTCCTTGTGTTTGTTATTTTTATGCAGTAGCTTTATTATCTTTGGTCAATTTGAAGCCATTTGTCACCTCGGTTTGAAGAAGTGACATGTAAATAAAGTTTTGCTGACTTTCCCACTAACTTGTGATGTAAAGTGCACGACTAGATGATTAATTTCGGATATTCTATCTTTAGCCAGTCTTTTAGGCTTAATCAATAGCTGTATGTCTTGCCTCTGGAGGTGCTATTAAATTTCCCCTGTGGTATGTACTGAAATCCAACATCTAAAGGCCTCTTTATGCTGGAGCAAACAAGGGCTTGCGTTTATTGTGGAGAGTTTCCCCACTTCCGGTGTGTCCTTGAGTTCTGTCTCTGGCTTGGCGCATCTCATCCTCCAGCAGAAGCGCCTGTTGTCGGCCTCTTAAAGACACACTCTCCTAAAAACTGAACTTAATAATCAGCTGTCTCCTCAGCATAACCTTTATCACAACTTGTGAAGTCACAAGCAACTCTGTATTTGCTCAGAGCTATAGTTTTGCATTGAAAAGGCATTTATTTGAAGCATTTATCTTAATAGGGATACATGTACAGTCGTCCTCAAATGTATTCATATCCTTCCATTAAAGAAAAAGGAAAAATTCACAGTAGTCACTCAAAAAACTAGAAACTGAAAAAAGTAATAATAAATAAAAATTTGCTAAATTATAATTTAATGGAACAAGACATTGCTTTTGAATTGTGGTTAAAAAGAATAATAATAATAATAAAAAAAAAACAAAACTGTTCTGGGCAAATTAGAGCATTTTGCTGATGAGCAGTGGGCCAAAATCAAAACAGGTGCAGAAGTCTGATTGAGAGTTACAGAAAATACTTGATTTCAGTGATTTCAACAAAATATTAGTTTATGGGTCCCATTGTACTTGCTTTTTTTTTTAGATATATATTTCTGTTGAACCACAATTCAAAAGCAATGTCATCATTTTCATTACATTTTTTATTCATTATTACTTTTGTCAATTTCAGCTTACTTCACTGACAGCTGTTTTTTTTCTCCTTCTTTAATGGGAGGGTGTGAATACAATTGAGGACGACTGCATGTGAAAGTAGACAATAATACTTATAATTGTTGGACGATGACCCCTGACTTGACTGACACCTCTTGATAACCTCTGTCAGTCTTTCTTAGGGTATGAGCTTAAGCGTTTCCCCCCCAAAAAAACCCCCACAACAAAGCAAAGACAAAAAAGGACAAGGTTGATGTTTTATTTCGAAAACTACAAAGCTCAAAACAATAGGCATTCAGCCAGTCGGGATCAGATTATGTGATACATGAACAAATAGCAAGAAATATTAATGACCAAAGTTTAGAATATCCATTCACATTTGGAAATTCAAAGACACTTTCTGCTTTATCACAGCAATACAAAAACAGCACACTACAATGATAGACTTCTGTGATCGTTTTTTTTTTTGTTGTTGTTGTTTTTATTTTTAATTTTTTTGGCAAAACCCACACCCCTCTGTCAGAAGTAACGCACAAACCCTGTCCCGTACTTCCGCTGTTTGAAGTAACCGAGATCAACGTTGCGCCTTCTTCTCCGTAATTGTAAAAACCGAGGACACACAAGAGTTGCATACGAGCAATGAAGAGCTTTCCGTTGACAGCGCGTACGGCACACAATTTTAAAAAACACTGACTCGTGATCACTGTAAAATGATAAAATATATGTACATCCCTGAAATAAAGAGCAAAAATAAATCTAAATGGAAAAAAACGATGACATTCGGAGTGCTAATAAATATGTGAGCATAGTGCTGGGGTTTCTATTTGTCACACTGTCATCAGTCTGCCAGGCTCCTCTTATTGTACCAATCTTTCACACTAAAATTCCACAAATTAAAATTCATTATATTATCATTTGCTCTCATGTTGTTTCTCACAGTCTTCCACACAAACATTCTATGAGAATATAGAATTTCTCAATAAATCTGATGGCTTACAAATTTCAGTACATTTTTATCTGACAAAAGATAATACTAATGTGTTCATAGTTGTTGGATCATGGGCAGATAGCTGCGGCTACATACACACTACTGTAAATTTTCTAAAGAGAGAGACGCTCTTTGTCAGCGTGGTCAAATGGTTCAGCAGTTATTTCTCCTATACACAACAGATCCGTATATACACGACAATTATTAACCTGTGATCACAGCTTCAGCAAAGTCTTAGCTCCCTCTTTTCACAGCGCCGCAGTAACCACACAGTGGATTCATTTGACATCAACTAGAAACCATTGTTACAGTCGAAGGCGTGGGTAGAAAAGGTGTTTAAAACTCATAATCCTTTTCGGCCATGTCAATGGCCCAAGCAAACTTCTCCCTCTGGGTTTTGTTGTAGATCTTCTCAATGGGAACGCCCCACTTCTTGGACCTGGAGAGGAGGAAAGACGGAACACTTCAGGGTAGAGAAAGACTGAACGAATGGGAAAATCGTGAAAAATAGCCATTATTCCAACCTAACAGTGTAATTATGGCACGGTGGCCGGCTCTACTGCAAACCTAGACTAAATGAACTACCTATTTGTTTGCTGAAAAAGGTGAAACCAGATACAAATAAAGTGTAGTGCTCTTGTAAACAAAGCTGCATAGGATGCATTAGTGTTAATATTAGCTTGTACTTTGATGTAACTGCCAGTAGTGAGTTCATTTGCAGCCACTTTGCATCCGTTTGCACGTTTCACTGAGTAAGTGATACCATCGTTGTCGGAAATCCCTCATATTTCAGACTTTGATGCGGTTTATAAAAGTGGTTTATACTCACAGTTTAAACAACCCGGCATGAATGTAGCATTTCACTCACTTGGTAATGTTAAAACTTCGATGCACCCATGTGCAAAGGTCACATTGATACAGTTTTCACAGCGTTGTTTCAGAGAAGGAAATTCAGGGTCTGGAACAATAATACTACAGCTCCTCTGGCTATTTTTTTTGTTTTTTTTGTTGCGAAAATCACACACAAAAAGATTGTATAATGATGAACACTCCTGCCCAGACCTTTGTAGGAGAGCTTGAGTCATTTATGTATGTTTATTTCCAACTTATAGTGGGCATGATGAACTCTGGCTACATTTTGGTTGTGAAGCCTGTGGTGCCTTGGTGTTTTGCACCAAGATACACATCAAACAAACAGAGGATTTTGTTCACACTTGGTACATGTTAAAGTGAGAAATGCATTTAAAATCTCTGTAGTTAATATAAAAACTCAGAAAGCTCCTGTGTGATCATGGTGGTTTAAACGCCAAAGGGCAACCTCTATGTGTGTTTCGAAAATATAACGAAATGTGTCAGAAAAGTTTGAGGACTGGTGTCACAAAAGATATAAATAGAGTTCATTTGCAAAAACAGATTAACTCCATCTTCACAACCCTTCAGAAAACCCACTTTTCCATCGTCTACCTGAGACAGTATCAAACTTAAGTTGTCTCTATTTTTGTCATGTCATTTCTACTGAGTGACATCCACTCAACTTCAGTTTGATTGACATTATGTCAGGCAAACAACAAAAAAATAAGTTTTCTGAAAATCTACAGAAATAGAGTTATCTGTTTTTGCAAATGAACTCTTCATATTTCAAATCCAAACTACAAACTATAAGTTTTCCTCTTCCAAGTAATCCCCCTGGAGTCTAACACACTTCCCCAGTCTTCTCTGCCACGCCGCCATGCACTCCTGGAAGGATTCTTCCAGGATCCTCCACAGCTCCGTCGCCACAGCCATCTTGATGTCATCCACGTCTTCAAAACAGGTGCCCTTGATGACCCCCTTGAGCTGGGGGATGAGGAAAAAATCCCCCAGAGCCAGGTGGGGTGAGTAGGGAGGTTGCTCCAGCACGACGAAAAAAGTTTGTAGTTTGGGGTTTGAAATATATCTCTTGTGACACCAGTCCTGGAACTTTTCTGACACACCTCATATGCAAACCCAAATTACTGGAAAGAAAACTAGCCATATTTATGGCTAGCAATCATTTCTTGCTTTGTTGTTAAACTGTACTCCCTGTTAACTTCATTTATTCTATAAATTATTTTACTATTAACCACTCAAATAGGCCATTATGAAAACAGTTCATAGCATATTCTTTATGTAGAATTAGTTCATATTATACAATGGAACACTCAAGTTGCTAACTAGTCACTAGCTACTTAGCATCTAGTAAACAGAAGCTTTTACGGTGAACATAACTAATGTCCTGGGAGAAGTAGACCTCTGCTAATTTCTTTACACTTTAAACCGGCTAGCAGTCGAGCCACTGCATCTCCAACTCTGTTACACATATTTTCACACATACTGCTTATGAACGGGTTCCCATGCACCACCCTATATGAGGGGACCCCATCCCACACGCCCTACGACCAGGCAAAACACGGAGCATTCCTGTATCCATTGTGCTTGAGGAGGAGGCTCTCCAGAAATAGCTGTGGGGCATCGGTTAGGGAGGGCGGACCTCTGTTCCCCTTCTCTGTGGCCTGGCCCTCCATTCAGCCACAGACAGCTCCTCATTGACTTCCCACATGGAGGAAGGAGTGCTGTTTGGGGACGCTCCCTGGCTTTCAGAAACAAACCCCATTGTTCCTCGCGCTCACACGCTTTTCTTCCTCTTATTTTCCTTTTGCAGCCGTTAGCTTTTTTGCTTGTGCTGCTCCTTTTCCTACAATGCAAGAGCATTTCCTGCCTTTCTGTCACCAAGGTAGATATGCACACCCGCCCACCCAGAGACAGCCGGCTTATGCAACAGTAGGTGGTTTACTCGCGGTTGTGTTTTTTTTTTTTTAAGCATAGTGACAACTGTGATCAAATAACAGTGAACACGCACAGAGATAAACAAGGTCTGCTGTGCAATGTAATTACCATGCAACAGAGATGCGTGGATCCAAATAGTTGAGCTTGGAGGTGCCCAGAGCGATCTGCTTGTTCTCCTCTCTGTCTGTGGCTTGAACCTGAAGCTTCATCAGCTGCTCCTCTATCCTCTGTACAGCTTTACGCTTCACCTCCACCGTCCTGAGACAGGAAAACAAACACATAAACAGAAAGACGCAGGAGTGAAGACAAAGAAGAAAATGTAAAAAATTCAAAGAAGGACAAAGACAGATACAAAGAGAGACAGAGAGAGAAGAGAGGAGGACTTATACAGATGGACTGATGCCCTAAAAACAGTTAAGGGTTAAGTAAGTAAGTAATGCATCAACCTCTCTCAGACGGTCTTACTTTTTGCTCTTCTCGTCACGGGATGCCTTGTGATCAGCCTTGGCGGCCTTCAACTGCTTCCTGGCTGCAGATAGTTGATTTTGTTTCTCATCAATCTGCAATCACAACAAACACATGCTGAGTGAGCAAAATTAATCCGCATCACATCGAGAGAGAATGATCTTTCCTAAACGAAAACGAAAAAAAACAACAGAACTATACAAGATGACACTCAGACAAACTAAGGCTTACCTTGGTTTGAAGGTTTTGCATGGACTTCTCAAATGTTTTGGGTGGAGCTCTCTGATGGTTGCAAAGAATGGCCACGGCGCGGTTGGCTCGGTTGTAGGACAAGATCTTCGCAGGGATGCTGTCCTCGGCTGTACGGCACAACAAAGTAGGAAGAGAAGGTTTTGAATTACTAAAATATATAAGAGTGCAGATTCAAAATTTGCAGTGATTACATATTTAAATACACAATAAAGTTTGCTGATGTACACTAAATTCGAGGTACACTACCCATTATTAATTTAACAACACAATTTTCTTTTAAATATAGCAATTATCTGAACAGGAAGGCCTACAAAAATAACATGCGTACACCTTCTATCCATAGAGTTCAAGTTCAAAGCTCCACTTCCTTCTTCTATAACAATCCTCACTGTTCTGCCATTCTTTATATCACACCAGTGTATTCGTGTATTGTCACTTAAATACTACCTGACGGCTCAATGCCACAGGCTTACAGTGACAATAAACTAAGCTAACATCCCCTATTTGCATAATTTATTGTATTTGTATAGGTAGCTGCTGGAGCGGCCAGTTCTATTTACATGGCGTTTCAGATTCATTACTTGTCCCTGTCAGGTATGTTTTATTGCACATCAGTTTATGTTCCATGTTGAATATTTCATTATGAGGCCCTTTGTACTACTCTCCTGTGGGAGTGGAGCAGGAGCAAGCGGTTTTATTCACGTGGGAGCGACTATCTGTCGTTGTCAGAAATAATGGATATAAGATCCAGCATCTTCAGTGGTAACAACACAGGAGTCACCAGTTGTATTTTCACATACAGTCATCCTCAAATGTATTCATACCTTCCCATTAAAGAAGAAAAAAAAACCATCTGTCATTGAAATAAGTTGAAATTGAAAAAAGTAATAATAAATAAAAATGTAATGAAAATCATGACGTTGCATTTGAATTGTGGTTCAACAGAAATATTAAAACAAACAAACAAAAAACAACCCACAAGCAAATAAGCATGATGAGACCCGTAAACTAATATTTTGTTGAACAAGCCTTTGAGCCAATCACTGCAATCAAGTGTTTTCTGTAACTCTCAGTCAGACTTCTGCACCTGTTGACAGGCAATTTGGCCCACTGCTCATCAGCAAAGTGCTCTAATTTGTCCAGGACAGCTTTTTGTTTTTTTAAATTATTCTTTTCAACCACAATTAAAAAGCAATGTTTATTTCACTAAATTATAATTTAGTAAATTTTATTTATTACTTTTTTCAGTTTCTAGTTATTTGAGTGAATATTGTGAATTTTGCCTTTTCTTTAATGGAAAGGTATGAATACATTTGAGGACGACTGTATACAGTATTGCTGAAGAGATCTCTCGTTGATTAAACCAGAATCTTGTCAAGGTTGTTTTAAAATTCTTTACAGGAATACAGACTGAATTTCAATATTTTACAGGCACTGACTTTGATGGGCCGCTAGATTGCTGCATGAAAGTGCTGTCACTCACGGCAGGTAAGTTCCTTGAGCTGCTGTTGCAGGGTGATGGAGGCGTTGTAGGTACGAAAAACCTTGGCTGTTAGTCCATCCATCAGCTCCTGTAAGTGCTTATTCAGAATAGAAGTCTGCAGGAAGCACAGGGAAAAAAAAGGGAATGTGGGGTGGGGACAGTTTGGCAGATGAAACAGACTTCTACAAGTTATCTGATAAGAAATGGAAGCGGTATAGTTAAGAGTGAAGCCTCGGAGGCAGATAGTCCTGTGCGTTACTTACGTTCAGTCTGTCGAAAAGGTCGTCTTCGGGCTGCTTGTTCTCCAGAAACAACTGGAGGTTTTTAAAGACCTGATAAGAAAGAATAACAAAGATTCCCTCAGCAGGAAATCCCTTACATTTAACTCATCATGGTTGTGTTTGTGAATGCACCATCACATTTCTGCCAGCAGGGGGTGTAAGCTGATTTCTGTTCATAATGACAAGTGCAGGTGGTTTAATGACTGCAAGTTAGTGTGATGTTTTTTTCTTTGAGTGCTTCTATTTTTAAAAGGCAAAGCAGGGAGGACGTGCACCTAAGCAGATGGCGCCCAGGTGGGCTGAAGAATCTGTGATTGAAAACTGAACATTCCTAGCACGTGTCTCCATAGGTATATGTGTTTGGTTGAGTACACTCCAGCAGCAGCAGGAAGAAGACTACCCTCTAGGGTAGAGCTGACGGAAAGCTTTTTGTGTCCGATCACCTGCCTGTGCAAACATCCTCCCTGAGCGCAGAGGCTACTTATCTCATTAACACTAAATTCCGAATCTTTCAAATGCATAACCAACAGCACCCTCGTAAAACAAGAAATGACAGTTTTGTACTGTTATATATCTGCCACAATTCCTCTTTCTTCCCCCATTCCTGTGTTTAACTCTTCTCTCCCTTCATTCACATGTTCCTCTCGTCTTTGTCTCATCCCCCTTTCTTACCCTCTTCTCCACAGGGATCTTGTTGTAGTAGCGGATGGAGTCTTTTCCCAAGAAGTCAAACTCCACCACGTACTCCTGGTCATCCATCTTGGGGTACAGTTTGATGTGTTCCACCCGCAGCGAGCAGCAGCCAACAGTGTCCGCTGTCTCGCCTTCCTCTTTTTCGTTGCCCGCCCTCAGTGCCAGCTTCAGGAGAAACATCACACATCATGATCTTTATCCAGTCATAACTGCAACATTTGCGTCAGGATCTTTCATATTAGCTTGGTTCACCAGGGGACTTACGGAAGGCCCTGATTCGTTGAAATGAAAAAGTCTGAGTAGTTCACTTCACCTTACTCTGATAGCAGATTCTTCCTGCACTCACTGATTTGACAGATGCACTACTGGTAAAATCAAACTGCTCTACGTTGGGCGCTTTTCAACTTGTTGTTGTCATTGCAAGTCAATTTGCTCACCTTGTCTATGAAATACAGTGCCACAGCTCTCTGTCTGATCCTCATCTCTTTTGACTTCCAGTCGTCTCTATATTGAGTACGGATGCGATCCACACACTTCTTCAAACGCCGCGCAGTCTCATATTTCTGCCAGTCCTTCTCCCCCTGCACAAGGACACATTTTTTCTTATTAAGGCATAACAGATAAAATAGGCTCCTAGAGGCTAAAGGTGTGAGAACACTGGTACCTTGATCCTGGAGCTGGGGTTTAACATGATGTACTTGATGGAGCCTTGGATGTTCTCTGTCCAAGACGCTAACCAGGTCACCTTGTTGTCATGGCGAACCTCCTTCCATTTTGTCCCTGGGGGAGGTTTAGGGTGCTTGGAGTCCCTACAGAAAAAGACATATGTTGACAGGCTTCCTCCCATATATGTTGGGAGGGTAGGTGAGCTTTGTAGTTTGCCTAACTCAAATAATTCTAAATTTCTTGACGTGCTTTCCACAGAAGTGAGAAATTGATGACAGAAAAAAAGTAATTGGACTTTTTCTACCCAAATGTATAAGCTCAGGATTAGCTTCACGTTGTTGACGGTACAGCTATGAGACAATGGTGCAGAGAGAAACAGTGAGCAGTATGTGGGGGTCAACGTGTCCTTCCGAGGTTGTGTTATTGTTTGCACAGACGCAGCGAACTCTGACAGGAAGACTACCTTTGACACAGTGCCGGCATGTGTGTAAGTGTGAGCCAGTGATACAACTGCCATACTGTACATGCCACAGGCAGCACGTACATTATTTGAAGAGTTCATTAGCAAAAACAGACAACTCCATCTACACAAACCTTCAGAAATCCCACTTTTCCATCATCGACCTGAGACAATATCAATCAAACTTAAGTTATCTCTATTTTTGTCATGTCATTTCTACTGAGTCAAATCCACTCAACTTCAGTTTGATAGATTTTATCTCAAGCAAACAACAAAAAAATACGTTTTCTGAAAATCTACAAAAATGGAGCTATGTTTTTGCAAATTAACTATTCATTTTCCTTGTGCCTCTTTGACAGCAACTGACTCCTAGAAATTTGCCTTTTCATAAACTCTAAATTGATAGAGATAGGTAGCACATTATTCCCACAGGCTATAAATGAAAACAGAAATTACAGTCTGTTAGTAAGAAGATGGAAGGGAAGATGGCAGGGTACGAGGGGTAAAGACCAAGCCCGTGATTGATAGTATATATCTACACGTGACCGTCTGATGAACTAAAATCTTCCATGAACACCCACTTAATATACTTTGTTTTCAAAAACACATACGTCCTGTCTTTCTTTTACAATTCCCACAACAATCACATCATGTAACTTCAAATAACCTCCCCCTCACTGGTTTGACAGGGCCACCTTGTGGTACAATTCTGAACTCGACACACTTGATGATGATTGTGATGATAACAGTGCTAATGAGAGTCCTCACTTGCTACAGTTAATAATAATGTCTTCAGGTCTGATGCGGCGTTTCAACATGCCCATCTTCGGATGGTCGCCTCGTCCTCGGAAGAGGCCCGGCGGCTCGATGCGAAAGTTTCCAATCCTCTCCTTGTGGTTGTCCATGATGCAGAAACCGTACTCCTGGAGGAGCCGCTCATTTTCCTCCTTTATTTTCTACAAAGTGTATGAAAATACAATAAGAGATTCTACAATGTTTTCAAAGTTCTGAGAATCTGGGTGAATGTGGGCCTACCTGCTTCTCCTCTTTTGACATCTGCTTCCTGGCTTCTGACTGGGCCTTGAAGTACTCACTAAACTCACTGAAGTTGCACTTATTCAAGTCAGTAATTGTGGACTTCTCCTCTGATGTCATTTCCTAAAATAAAAGAGAGGACACCTGAAGCAAACTCAATTTAAATACTCGGAACTTCACATCTGCTGACGACTGCGGCTCATGTGCTGAACTTGAGGTATGAGAATATTTTTCATGTCTAAAATCTTCACCTTCCTCCAGTCCTTATAGAAATTCTTCCTAAAGATGTCCTTTGTGGTGTACTCGTGATCCAGCATCTTGGAAAAAAATGTGGCGACCTCCTCAGCAGGAGCACTAAGTTTCATAGGCTTCCCTACAAATACAGAAAATCACACTGTAGTCTTGACCAAAATAAGCAATAATTAATAATAGATTCCAACTTAGTTTTCACACAGATAGACTCACCATCGTAGTAAAATTTAACTTTTCCAGGCAAGGGTTCGTATGGCGGTGCAAACACTGGACCTTTGTGTTCAAGGAAGCGCCATTTGGAGCCGTCGGTATATCTTTCCTCCTCCCACCTAATCACCACAAACAACAAAACACGGCCCGTGAGAGAAAAAAAAACAAAACACGGTATTTTGTTTTTAGTAGCTGCTGAAAAACTGTTAACTGTCCTGGGTCTATAATTTCCTGAGGAAACGAACAATTTGTCTGCAAAATGGCTTACCATTTCCACTTCTCCTCCTCTTCTTTTTTGGCTTTTTTCCCATCTGATCCCTTTTTGTCTTTTGTCTTCTTTTTGTGCTTGACGTCCTAAAACAAGTGGAGACGACAAAATAAATCTCCGGACCACAAACAGCAGACACTCTATGAAAGCCTGGACTCTATGACAATGTAGTTATTACAACAGTGTGTAGAAAAACTTAATGAACCTCATCCTCTTCATCTTCTTCGTACTCGTGTTTCCTCTTCTTGGCCTTTTTGTCATGTTCCACCTTGACTTTTTTGGGCTTGTATTCAAATCTGCAAACAATCACAATGATTGGTAAACTGACGTGTAACTGTAACTACAGGGACTTTGGTTTCATTCAGCTGACACCTACTCTTCATCGTCATACTCTCGTTTGGATGTCTTGTTGTGCTGGGGAGAGGGGTAGAAGCCGTTGTCTTCTTCAGGCTCGCTCTTAATGGCAGCAGGGCTCGTGTCTCTAATTTACACATTGAAGACATTGAACTGCTTATTAGTAAAGCAATATCCCATTAGGCTTACATTCAGTTCTTTCAAAAAAAAGACTTAGGGCTGAGCAAATCTGCTTTGTATTTAATTTTATCTCAGATGAGACAAAGTGATACTGTTTACCTTACATATCCATTTTCCTTTTCCTTTTTAGGCTTGTCTAAATGGGATGATTGAATCTGTGAGAAACAGAGAAATGTAAACCAGATGATTAAATGTAAATCAGCTGCTTTCAAACCTTTAAATAGGTTTTACCTGTCTATAAGTTTTACTTATCATCACTGTTAATGGAAGGCTCGCCATCTGTGTACTTAATAATTAGTTTGATGTTTTGTCTTCTCAAGAGGGCAATCTCTAGACGACATTAACAAACCCATGTGCTATATCAGGACCATATAGCAATAATTTCTTCATCATGAGAGAACAAAGCTTTTATCCTTTTGTCATAAATTAGTATTCAGTCCCAGTGACAAAACAAAATATTTACTCCAAAGATATACAGCCTTTTGTAAAACGCATGCTGACGATCCATTAACAAACCTTCTCTTCTCTCCTCTTCTCTTTGTCCTTGTCTTTCTCTTTGTGTTTTTCTCTGTGCTTGTCTGAGCTGCCGTCGCTGTGCTTCAGCTTCTCTTTATCTCTGTGTTTCTTCTCAGAGTGCTCCTTATGTTCGCTGGAGCACAGAGGTCAGAGATCAAGTGCAAGGGTCAGGCGGAGTCCAGATGCATACGCACGGAAGATGTCATCAACAAAGAACCAACCACCAGCAACATACACTGTGTCATTTTCAACGTACAATGACAATGTCAAGGACGACCGCTAATAACAACAGCCCGAGTCATGACTCTGCTATTATACTGCAGCCCACAAGTATTTCTACCAGACAAATGGTTCGAATTACAAATGTTTTGCAGATGGCATTCATAAAAGTGAATTTCAGGGCTTTCTTGTGAAGCATGTCGGCTGCTTTAACATGGCAGAGTTGTATTAGTTTCAGTTAAATCAGTAGTGCCCTCTGTGATTGTTTTGGCTTCTTTGAAAAGTTTGACTCTTTTATGTATCATACTGGCAGAATCTGCATACAAATGCAAACGCTATGTCATTGTCCTCATTGAAAATTCAGCTAAAACAGCCAAAGTCACTAGCAAAGCACTGCAAAAATAAACACGTCATGAGTCAAAAATCAAAACTGATGATTTTAAGAGCTGCAGTCAACTGTAATACATAAACACCGGTTCCAGTATTGTCGAGGATTTCACCAAACAAGTGAGAGAAAGGAACTAACCTGTTGCTGTGCTTGAATTTCTCTCGCTCCTTGTCTTTCTTGTGATCTTTGTGTCTGTGTTCCTTGTCTTTGTGCTTGTCTTTATGTTTGTGAGTGTCTGCACCACAAGGGAAAGATCGGCTTGTTTAGCAACATGTAAAAAAAAAAATCTGAACAAAATATCATTTTGCCAAATGTGTATCATCTCGGTGTCAATCTTTTACATCTAGTCGTTTACACTTGTAGATTTAGGTGATGTTTAAGGTAGCGCCTCTGCCCAGGCAACATTAGTACCAAGTGTGAGGGAAAAAGGACAAACTCAGGGAACAAATGCTTCTGTTGTTTAGTAACTTGTCAACTTCTGCTTAAACTTGTATCAACAACAACAAAAAAATCTTTCCAAGCTTATACAGATTACTACCGTTAGGTAGAAGAAAACAAATCTCCAAAAGGAGACAATGCAAGAGACATAACCAACCCACATATAACCTGAACCTGAACTGCTATTTTAGTGTTTTATTCTATTTTATTGTTCTATTGTAGATAGATTGGCGACCTGTCCAGGGTGTCCCCTGCCTTCGCCCTAAGTCGGCTGGGATAGGCTCCAGCCCCCCCGCGACCCTAGTGAGGATTAAGCGGTGTATAGATAATGGATGGATGGATGGATGGATGTATGTATGTCATGCTGATCTTCTGTGTTGGTGAGCCGAAGACAATTTTCCACCTTGGTGGACAATGAAGCTCTATTCTATTCTATTCTATTCTAACCTACAACACCAGCACAGGAGGTGTTCATAACTGTTGAAGGAAGCAAAGTGCACTAAATACCTCACAAATTGTTCCTATACAATGCTTTATTATTTGACTTGATATTTCACTACTGTTACAGATTACATTACATAAAGCCAAAACTAGTTCCACCGCAACAAACTACCAGAGAAAAACGCTGCCTTCACATGAATTCATCAGTAGTAATGATCCAGTCAAATAAAAAGGCACTGTATAGGAGCAATTTCTGAGGTATGTAGTGCAGTTTACTTCCTTCAACAGTTATGAACACCTCCTGTGCTGGTGTTGTTCATTAACTTCATCTTAAACTTTATCAACAAAAAAAAAAGTCTTTCAAAGCAATGCAGATTACTACTGTTAGGTAGAAGAAAACAAATCTCCAAAAGGAGGCAATGCAAGAGACATAACCTTACAACACCAGCATGACTGGATCATTACTACTGATGAATTCATGAAGGCAGCGTTTCACATAGTTTTGACTATGTAATGTAATCTATAACAGTGCATGATGCTGTAAAATCTTGAATCTATAAAGAAAAAACAACAACAATTGCTTATGATGCCAAATAAATGTAGTGGAGTAAAGTAAAGTGTTTGAAGAAAATGAAAATACACAAGCAAAGTACTGTAACTGAGTTAAATTCCACATTACACTACTTTAAAAGTAAAAAGCTTAGTGAAGTGGGAAACAATCAGTGAGTCAGTAGGATTAATCATAACACCACAACACAACTGGCATTTGCCACAAGATCACTGTAATATTTCAAACCACACTAAACAATATTCATTTTTCTCTCAATATTTAACACAAGAATAACTTTTGTGCAGGAGGACGTTGAAATGGGAAATACTGGGGACCGTATTTGAGAGGGAAACCAGTCAAATGATTAGTCTGCAGTGATTTTACATGAGTCTTAATATTAAAATGCTTGCTGCTGTGAGTGAAATCCCACCCAACATCACCTTGTGGCTCCCTGTTGTTAACTGTCATATGAAGCAGTAATACACATCCCAGATATCAAAAACAAGCTCAAACTGATTGCTGTGCTTTGCATCAAATCAAACCTTGAAATCAAAGACAGAAAAAAAAAGTGCTCCTAACTTTGCAAGAGTATTGGACACTGATGTGTGGAGGCTATCATTTGTGCAAAAAAAATTAAAAAAATAAAAACAAAAAAAGTGCATATGCTTTTAATAATGTAGTGCAACTTTCTTGCGTGTGACTTAAAGTTTTAAACTCGTGTGTAGGCATTCCCTGTTGGCGGTGCAGATAAATGTCTCTCTCGCACAGAGATGGAGGCAGAGTGCAGGTGGTGGGGAGATACGGGCAGGGAGAGGCGATAAGCGCCCGGCTCTCGCCTCCATATCACGGCAGACAGTTGGCTCTCTGATCGGCGCCCTGGCTGCTACATACAGAAAAAGAAAATGGCGCAGAGACTAAGTCCTCAGCCCCAATTCGGCCACTTTCAGCTCCAAAATTCGCCGTGTTTGCACGCACACATCACCAAACTGGAGCGTGCAATATTAACACGACGCCAGAGCCTTTCGGAATAAGCCATCAGATTAAAAAAACGAGGCTTGCAAGTGTGCATTTCAGACCCTCTTTTTGAACAATAGCCGCAAGAGAGTGGAGGAGAAGGGACTTAGTCTCTGGGACGCCATTTCTGTCCTTTTAAAAACTAACAGTAGACAGGTAGACACGATTCCGACTGGAAATAAGAGTCAATATGAATAAAAATCCCCATCAGAGGACCTACCGCTTCCTTTAGATCCAGAATTGACCTGAAATTTGAGGGAAAAAATGTTTTTAATATTTCAATTTTCAAAATGCCGGTAGCTCTGTTATTCAAGTTTCAATAGGCATACAAATGAACCCTCGCAATTACGTGTGTTTTGCTGCGATAAAATGCCACCAGTTCGCGTAATTTAAAAGTTTCCTGTAAAACGACAGAGAGGAGTGCTAACTTACGACGGTTAGCTAACGTTTCTTTGCCTTTATTTCACATCCTGACGGTTAATAGTCGTGTTATTCTCAGTTATTGCCGATGAATTGGTATAAAATTGTCCAAAAATACGTGAATTAACGGCCGAGGGGCTACCTGAGAGTCTCCGCGTCCGTGATCTCCGCTCATTGTCAAGTTGTTTTTGTTAGTGAAGCAGGTAAAGTTGTCACAGCAGACAGACAGCTGCTCAGGATGCGGCTGCTCAGGATGCGAGGCTCGGGGAACCCTCACTGACAGCCTGGAATGGAGTCCCAGCGTTCACCCACTGCGCATGCTCACGCCGACCTGGACACCGACAGAACGCTGCGCGTGGTCCTTACCTGAACCAGCATCAAAATACCATCCGACAAGCTGCTGGGGGGACTCTGTATGCTGTCTGACTACACTGTCTGTGCATTCATAGAGGATAAATGTTTATGGGCCACCACAAGCCACCCCCTACAATCAAACATAATGTCGACAACTTATTGTGACAACCTGAGGATAATACACGAATCAAATCACACACTTTCACAGAAGAAAAGCAGTAGAAAATTTAATTCAGTTTTACAACATAATTATACAGTCATGACGAGCTCCGTTATCAGTCTTCACATGATTAATCCAGCATTTAATATAAAAAGCACATCCACACAAACTGTATGCACACATTCTAACTACAATCTCACATTATAGCATGGACAAAACAAGAGCATAATTGTTTTTTTCTTTTTCTTTTTTAAACAACCTGTACATGATTTCTTTTGCCAGTACAAATTCATAATCTGGGTAAGAGAAACCAATATCAACTGATTCACAGCAGGGAAACAAAAACATTTACAGTACAGTTCACAGGCTACCACAACTGCAGTTGTGCCTATTTAGACTTCCTTCGTTTGGCCTGGGTGGGGCTCGCTCCAGTTTCTGTTAAAAATAGCATACAAGCATATTGAGGAAAAATGAGCAATGTCATGTGTGTAGGTCAGGTGTAGTGAGAGATATTGTCTTTTAGAGTGTGTTGATGTTACCTTTTACAGCAGCACTGGTCCCAGGCCTGGCTGATCTCTTCCTAATGCCGCTGTCCGCCACTGGTTCCTCCTCTACCTCTTTCTCTGCCCGGGAGCTGCGTCTGCTTGGCCCTTTGGGCTTCTCCACAGCAGCTCTGGGAGAACCACACAGAAAAACAACAAACGACAAGGAAGGAAGGACAACACAAGGATATGTTATTAAACATGCAAAGGTGTTAGTTAACTCTGCTCTACTCACAGAAAGATATAATACCAATCAGGACTCTGCTGTTTTTCCTCGTCTACCACAGATACTGTCCGTCTTCATCCCGACAGCATCCGCTACGTCGACATGATCACTGCTTGTGTCTTTGCAGCGCAAACATATTAAAATACATACCTTGGGACTAAGTTGATGGGCGTCTTTCTTTTCTTTGCCCATCTGTGATAGAAGTGGAAAAACAGCGGTAAACTATAAACTGTGCTGAACAAACATGGCTTCACTTCCACACCATATTATGACAATCCCCAGGAAAAGAGATAAGGCTATAAAGGTCAGCAGACAGACACACTTTGTTTTGTTATAGGCTGATTTTTTTGTTTAAACTTTTGACATGCATTAGTATATTTATTTTGTTGCATGCTAATCATACATACCAAGTGCTGAGGCCACGAGGCTCATTGTTTTCACCATGTACCCCCATGGCCAACCAAATGAACTCCCTGAGTTTCAGTAGAGCTTGAAATGCCTAAGCATTTCTTCTTCAAGAGCATGAGTCTTAAGATTAGGCCAATCAATAGTAAGGGACACCTTAAAAACCCAAACCCATGAAGCAGCACAAAGCTAGTTAAAAACACAGTGACTAAAGAATAAAAATGTTGCAAAGAATCTTACCCCTGCTCAGAACCTGTTGAGACCTCTTCACCTGTATAACACAAAAGCAACAGTTATTTCTACGCCATCTAGTTCCTATGGCATTGCTCATCTCTATTTATTAGAAATGCAGTTTTAACAACTCTAAAACAAGGACAACTGCACTTACTCGTCTTCTCAGCGGCAACAGGCTCTTGGGACTGTGGTACCTCTTGCTGAACAGGTGCTGGGAATGAAAGGATGAAACAGAAACAGTTCAACTGAAACATTTAAACATATCAAACACATATGCATCCCTGATTGCAAAACGACAGCCACATATGGAGTTTCTATGTAAATATATATGTACGGTGTTGAGAAGAAGCCTTGCATAACTGTTCTTCGGTCCACTATGGCCACCAGTTACCGATGGTTTTGCACAGAGAAAGTGTTATCCTCTTCAAACAATGAAGAGAAAAAACATTAATAATTGTGTTATTACAACATGTAATAATTAATGCTTAGTGCAGCACTGACACAAAGTTTACTGAGATATGTGTAGTCGTCTGACCTGACAAGGATGACACCCAGAATGTGGCTATTGTCCCATTTACTTAGTACATGTTGAGTAATCTTTGTAGCCGTTAGCTGTGCGTTTACCTAGGGTGGTCTGAGTGCTTTCAGCAGGTGCTGTCGCTGGTTGCATGGATGGCTCCACAGTTGGGGGCTCAGACTGGCCTGGTGAAACTCCACTGGGGTTAGCAATTGGAGAGGACGTGGTGTGGGGAATGTCCTGAACAGGTCCAGGAGCAGCAACAATTGGAACAATGGACGGTACAGGACTTTGTACAGGAGTGGCCGTGGAGAGCAAGGTAGAAGAGACACCACTGGTAGTACCAACTACAGTGACAACAGCTGCTTGAGAAGTTACAGCCTGTGCTGGGCTTGAGACCGAAGCTGGTGCAATCACTGGAGCCTGGCCAACAATCTGAGTAGCAGCAATAACTTGGCCAGGGACTGGAACTGGAGAGGAGACTACAGGCAAAGTAATGTTGTTTGGAGCAACAGCAGTAGTGTGGGGAGCTTGTGCTTCAATCTGAATGGCCGTACTTGAAGGAGGATGAAAGGTCTGTGGTGGTACAGCTCCTGTATGACTCTGTGCAGGCCTTTCTACCTGGCTTTGCTGGGAGTCCGCTGTACCAGAAACTGCTGCAGCAGGCTGCGCAGGCTTACTTTTCCCTGGGGCAGTAGGAGATGGAGACATGGGGCTTTTTCGCATGGTGGTAGCAACTCCAGGACTAGAGCAGGGAGGAGGAGAAGCAAGAGGTGCCTGAAAGGGAGATGCTGCTGAAGGGCTTGGATGTGGAGATGGCTGCCGAACTGGGAGAGCAGATTTCTGTGTAGAACCTGTCTCACCAGGATTTTCTGTTTTAACAGCCCCTGGGTTCATTTGCTGAGGATTAAGGAGAGTACCAACTGGGGCTGACGAGGACATACTTGTGGCAATCTGGACCTGTCCAACAGCACTCCTAGCAGGCTGAGTGCTGGCCATAGTAGCAACTGAGGACTGGGTGGAGCTTGGTGCAGGAGATAGTTGGATGTTTGTTGTAGAAACTTGGATAGATCCAACCATCGTGACTGACTGCGATACCACTGTTGTATTGGGAGCCACAGATGCACCTGGGACTTGAAAAATTGGGTTGATAAATACAGGAGTGGTGGTGATGAACTGAGGCCGGGGGGCAGGACTCTGCTGCCGGATGTCCTGAGGTCTAATGTTCTTGTTAGGGACAGCCACCATGGTGGAAACCATAGATGTGGGTGCTTGTGGAGTTGGGGCAGAAGTGATGGGGTTTGAGGTGACAAACACAGTGATCTGGTTGGGCGAAATGGTGGTCGAAGAGGCAGGGATCTGGATGACTGAATGAACATTTGCCACAGGTTTAGGACTAGGGCTTGCCTTTACAGTTGAACTGGCTGGGTTTACAGCAGAGCTGGAGTTAGAATTGGTACTCACAGTTGAAGCAGAACTGTTCTGTCCAGAAGTGACTGGGTTGGGGTTTACACTTAGGGTGGCAGTAGTGTTAGTACTGACAGTGCTGCAAAGAGTATGTGGTGGATTTACATTTGGAGTGGGATTCACACCAAGACTGGAGATGGGGTTTTGGTTAAGACTGGTAGTAGTATTTGAGTTCACGTTAGCAGGAGGCTGTGAGCTGGGAGTTGAAGCAGGTGGCAAGTTAGGACTGCTGGTAGGGACTGGGACAGCAGGTTTGGGTTTAGCTTGTGTTTCACTTATTGTTGCAGGATTAGTGACAGATGCTGATACATCTGTACTCTGGGAGTGAACTGGTCTGTCTGAATCTAAAGCAGACTTGGGACTTTCCTTTCCCATGACATCCCTAACAGTACCACTCTGTATGGGCCGAAGGGGCATGTTTGGAGCACCTGCATTATCTAGTAACTGGTTAAGGGAGGTTGGCGCTGCTCGGAGAGCAGGGGAGACCTCAGAGTCCTGCACAGGTGCTGGCTGTGTTGGTTGCCTATCCCCTGTGCCACCCTGCAGTTCCATGTCAGGTTTCGGTTGCTGTAGCGCGGGTAAACGAGGACTTGCCATTCTTGGAGCTGATAACTCCCTCAAAGGCTGTGGCTGGGGTTGAGGCTGGGGTTGAGACTGTGGCATCTGTCGCTGGTCCGCTGTCATCATTCCCTGACTTTCCCTGACTCCATCGGCAGGGTTACCTTGAATCCCATGGAGGGTGCTCTGGGTCTGATGGGCCTCCATGCCTCCACTTACTTGTGAAGGCATAGATACTGGACTTGGAGGTACCGAGGTAGGGCTCAGCATCATTGTTTGCCCCTGAGGATTGACCAACTGCTGTTGGTGGGGAGGGCAGGTGATAGCCATTTTTGTCCCCTTTTGTCTTCCTGGACTTGGGGTGGCTGACTTGCGGCTTGAAGCTGGGCTTGACCTCCGACTATTGCTAGGACTTGCCCTCTTGCCTTGCCCTCCAGGCTGTTTGTCCTGTTTAGCAACTGCAGCCCCTGCACCAGTGCCAGCGGAGAAAGCCTGCTGACTGCTGTTAGTGGTATTTCCACCTGCAATGCCATTGTTGTTGTTGCCTGGTAGGGTTAAGCTAGGGGGGGCCTGCCCAATGGCTTTCAGAGTTGTTGGGTTAAGACCTTGTTGGTCAAATCCCCTGTTTAAGTTCGGCTGCCTTGGAGGCAAAGGAATGTTGATTTTGGGAGGGAACAGTCCGGCAATAGAGGCATTTAACCTTTCAGGTGAAAGATTAATTTCAGAGGGCTCAGTACTGGGTGGGCGATTAGTTGGGGTGAGAGGATGGTGGTATGGCCGGGGGCTGGCTCTGTTTGGGGTTTTTGGCCTCGAGCTCTGTGAGGTTGTGGGGACATTTGGAAAATGAAGACCAGGCATTGGGCCTCCTTGTTGAGGCTGAGTGGGTAACTGTTGTTGGGGACTGGCTCCAGTGTGTTGGGGCATTTGTGTTGGGCCAGGGCCTTGCTTCATCATGTGAGTGTTGGAGCCCTGACTGGCCATAATCGGCTGGGTGCCATTTCCAGGCTGCACCCCCATTTCTGGACCACCAGGCCTGTCCTGCTTTGAATGGACACCTGTAGAGCCTTCTTCAGAGCCAGCGACTTGGGTCCCCTGCCCCACATCAGGATGGGACATTCTTCGTGCAGCTCCTGCAATCTAGAAAGGGGACAAAAATACAAATAAAGTGGTGCACAATGTGACACCAAGAAAATAAATAACAGCATACATGCATTCACAAATTCAATTCTGATCATGAGATATGAACTTGGCCTTTACCTGCGGGTTCACCATCAGGGGCATCCCTCTGGCTTTGTCAGGTGATGGTGGTACCCCTCCATGTCCTTGAAGGCTGATCATTACAGGCATGTTGCCTTGCTGTGAAACAGGATGTCTTTGCACCTCTGGTTGATTGCCCATGCCCCGAGGAGGGAGCTGCCCTCCTGGAGGGATGGGCATGCGATTTTTTGCCTGCTCCTGCTGCATCTTCAGCATCATCATCATCTGTTGTTGTTGCTAAAATGGAAAATGAGGATCATGCAAGATTAGGTATAAATACACCAACTGCTGTGTTGACACACATGACTGTCATTAATATACATGTTACCTGCTGTTGCAGGTGCGGCTGTTGAGTTTGCTGCTGCTGTTGCTGCTGCAGCTGATGAGGATGCATCTGTGGCTGGCCTTGACCTGAAGGCTGCGGACCTGTCATCCCCTGCTGCCCTTGAGAATTCTGGAGACCCTGCATCTGCATCTGTTGCATCTGCTGCTGTTGCTGCATTTGTTGTTGTTGTTGTTGTTGTAATTGTTGCTGCTGCTGTTGTTGTTGTATTTGCTGTTGTTGCATTTGTTGTTGCATTTGCTGCTGATGCTGCATTTGCTGCTGCTGTATCTGCTGCTGTTGCATGTGCTGCAATTGTTGTTGTTGTTGTTGTTGTTGCTGCTGCTGCTGCTGTTGTTGTTGTTGTTGTTGTTGCTGCTGCTGTTGTTGTTGTTGCTGCTGTTGCATAAATTGCATGGGTACCTGTTGCAATACCCTCTGGTCTCCAGGTTGGCCAGGAAAGCCTACGTTAAAGCATTGAGAGGCATGTACTATATATATATATATGTATTTAAAAAAACAGGTACAAGTACAAATTTTGACAAGTAAAGAATGTTGGAAAGTTGCTACAATTTAAGAATTAGCAACTAAAAATAGGTACGAAACAACTACAGAAATGTAATAACTCTGTAATTTACCTGCAGGCCTGTTAGCAAAATCAGGGAGTTTCTGGCCTGAGTTGTCTAAGCCCAAACCCTGTTCACCACCTAGATTTGGCAGTTCAGAATCCTCCATGCCAGCAGCCACATCAAGACCACTAAGAAAACAGAGAATAAATAGATCAAGAATCAGACTAAATATCTGACACTGATAAAATTGAACCAATCACTATGGCAAAAACTAATTTGTAAAAATGCAAATTATTACCCAAGTCCCTCTACTTGCTGTTGTCCCTCCCCCTCTTTGGGCTTCTTCTTTCGTGCTGGCTTTTTCTTTTTGGGCTTAGCTGGATTTCCCCCACCTGTTCCCTGTTTTCCTCCTGGTCCAAATTGGCTGGCTGAGATATCACTCTGCAGCAGATTGACGAGCAATGGGCTAGTCAGTGTAACATCCTTACTGACAGGAAAGCCGCCTGGCTGTCCACAGGGTCCCCCAATTGGCATCTGACCTGGGAACTGTGAGTTAAAGTTCATGCCATGTGCTGCAAAGTGCCCATTTCCCATTTGCATGTGCTGAGGGCCTGCCATCATGCCTTGTTGCTGCTGTGCCTGCATATCAGGAACCATTTGTTGGACCCCCAAGTCCCCTGTTCCACCATTTGGATCTCCCAAGGCATGTGGGTGTTGCTGAGCTGCCTGTTGTTGTTGCTGTTGCAACATGGCCTGTTGTTGTTTTTGCTGCTGCTGTAACTGCTGCTGTTGCAACTGTTGCTGGATAAGTGGATGACCAGCAGGGAGTCTCATCTGTTGCCCATGCATGCCCATAGCTTGATTAGGATTTCCAGCAATGGGAACCTGTTGGGCCTGTTGCTGGTTCATCTGCTGATGTTGTTGCTGCTGCTGTTGTTGTTGTAGCTGTTGCTGCTGCAGCTGGTGCTGTTGCTGCTGTTGTAACTGCTGTTGCTGAAGTTGAGCCATTTGCTGTTGCTGCTGAGGGGTCATCTGCTGTGGGCCAACCTGGCCCTGGAACTGGGCCATGTTCCCTGGAACGTTGGGAGAAGGGCCCCGCATCATCTGGCCAGGCATAACCCCAGCTGGAATCTTGCCTCCAAATGCCTGCTTGTTGCCTTGCATCTGATTGGCAACCATTTGTTCCATCATTGAGTTTTGTTGTTGCTGTTGTTGCTGCTGCTGCTGCTGCAGGAGCATGGCCTGGTGCCCTTGGCCTCCAACCATCTGACCCTGCCCATGCATCACCCCCTGGCCTTGCTGAGGCATCATCTGCTTGGGTGGGGTCATCCCTCCTCTCTGCCCTTGACTGAGGGGCCTTGAGAGGACAGTTTGACCACCACCCTGGCCTTGAACCATCTGGCTGGGGGAGGAGGACACAGGCTGGGCCTGATGCTGGAGGCCCATCATCTGGGTCTGGAGGCCAGCCTGTTGCTGGCCCATACTAGGCCCAGTGGTTGTACCAGGGGGTGGACCTGCCATGCTACTTTGTACACCCATAACATTGGGTTGAGCATGGGGTGGTCCCTGCATTGAGTTGGGTGTGGAGGCTGATGGCTGAGGTCCTAATATATATGCGAAAGAGGGAAAAAAGCAAAGAAAAAAACATAAATGCTTTTCATAACAGTTAAGCTATTATGCCTTCTGTTAACTGCATGTTAAGCCGTGATGTTTTAAATTAGACTCTTGACATATCAAAGCAGTTAATCGAGTCTGAAACTGAAAAACAATGACACTGCACTGGTTGGACTAAAGTATTAAAATATAGAAGTCTTTGAAACAGCATAAACATGCCCAATAAGCAATTTTTCCAAGTATACAATTGTTGAGATAAATGTAGGCATTCTGTGTTGATGTGTATGCGTTAAGCATGTTCAGCTGACAGTGTTCAAGTTTAACTAATGCATTACCACTTGGCTGACAGAAACAGCACAAGTAATTCAATAACATGAGTGGTATTTTTAAAACAATTATAGAGCTATTTAAAAAAAAAATAAAATAAAGACTTAAATATTAAAAGTACAAAGTGATCACTGAAGATTGTCTTAAACTACTCAATTTCAATTCGAGTGAACAGAACACTTCATGCTGATATGTGTTATGTGATATGTTGATAAATGTCTATGTTAGTAATGACTTTATGTTCGGTAAGTCCTGGCTCTTTAGCCTACAACCTCATGTGCTGATGATAAAAATGTAAATTTGATTAATCTCAAGCCTCAGGCCTGCGACTATCCATGTTTCATAATGATATAATAATAATTTGCTGTGTTCTGTGGAAAAAAAACACAATTTTTATGTATTTACCTACTAACTCGTTTTGTAGTAGTAAAATGCATAAAAGACATGTATTAGTACTTTCTGAGTAGTCATATAATTATTCATTTTTCAGCTTGTGTTTTCAGCGCTTGAATTACAACTCCTCCAGATAAAAGCTAAATCATTTTCCAAATGTAAAAACTCTTGCCTGTTACAGCTATGCAACAACCAAATTTAAGGGGATGTGTACTGTAAACCAAAACAGTTTACAATAAGACATACATTTACACATGTGCAGTGTTGTAGATATTTTACCTGTGTGAGTCATTGCTTGGCTGCTCTGTAGCTGCTGAGGGGCTCCTCCACCAGGGGTTCCTGGAGTGCTAGCACTCACCTGACCTTGAACAAAGTTTGGGGTTGGAAAGCCCATGGGACGCTTTGGTATGCCTGAAAGTGGACATTGATTTAGTTTTTTTTTTAGACATCAGAGTAAAAATGTCACTTTACCATAACATAAAACTGTTGTACAATGGCCATAAACACATGGACATTTTAGTCTGATCAGAAATGGTTACCAAGGGTAACTTACCTGGATGAACTTGGGCCCCAGGCTGTCCATGCTGGGGCATTCCCATGAATCCTTGTTGCATGTTAGCCTGCTGACTGAGCGCTGCTCTTCCTGGTGAACCAACACCCTGGGGAAAACCCTGTGGAGTCGTAGGTCTCTGAGCCATCATAGGAGGTGTCCCTGGTGAACCCTGCTGAAAGGGAGATGAGGACGAGCCAGGAGACTTGGCAGTAAGGTTGCCCTGTGGTCCAGAAGTTGGTGGAAGGGGTGGAGGGGGTCTGGGTGGTCCTGTGACACCACCAGGGCCAGGCTGCTGACCTTTAGGCTGGGGAGCCGCAAACTGACCCATTGCTGTCTGCTGTTGTTGTTGCTGTAACTGTCCTTGTCCCAGAGCATTGAATACCTGCCCAGCCTGCTGGCTGCCAAATGGATAAGGGGGCGGAGGATGATTGGGGGTCTGAACTGTAGCAAGGGAGGGTGGACGTGGAACCATTTGGGCTTGAGGTGGGGGCTTTCTCCAAGCAGGGCCTCCTTGGGCAGCTGGGGGCTGGAGGACACCTGAGGACAACTGATTCCAGCCAGGAGGCACAGCCATCTGGCCTGATGGGTTGAATGGTGGTCTAGGTCCAAGTTGGGAGAGCTGCGCTTGCTGCTGGGCCTGTTGCTGTTGGTGATGCTGTTGTTGTAGCTGTTGCAGTGCAGCAGGATTGAGCTGTCTCCCAGCCTGCAGAGCCTGCATGTGATGGGCAGCTTGAGGAGGCATGGGGCCTGAGCCATGCGGACCTGCCTGTTGGTGCTGAAGCTGTTGTTGCTGCTGAACTGACATACCTGGCATCATTGGATCCATCACATCTGTGAGCAAAGAAGAAGTTTTTCTATTACAGTATATGTTGAAACAATAACACATTCTTAATTCTAACATGATTATTTCTTACATACGAGAAATATCGACTCGAACCTGCTTGTGAGGGTGGTCTCTGAACTCGAGGATGGATCTGTCCACTACTGCCTGGTAGCATCGTCTGACCTACCATTCCAGGCCCAGGGGGAACCATGGACGGATTAGCCATCCTTACCCCGCCTTATGGAAATATATGCATGAAAATTCAATATGTCTGAACAGGCAAATAGTTCATTTTTTATCAAGTAACTAAACACTGAATAAGAAAGTAGCAGATTAATGACCAGTAACAATGAATTAAACCAAAATAAAGGTAGCAATATATCCCAACCAGCTTTGGTCTTTACTAAAAGCAATACTAATAAAACAACGACTATCCAAAGTACAAGTACTGTCTATAGTTACTTTGCGCTAAACCCAGTAAACTAATACCTGGACCAGGTTGACCTGGAAAGCCCACGTCCATTCTCATCTGGCCAGGTGCCCCGATTGGTCCATTCACTCGGACTTCTTGTCCTCTGTTTGGTCCCACAGCCACATTGATGGCTCCTTCCCCTAAACAATGGAAGAGAGGAAAACAACAACTTTGCAAACTTAACTAATATTCAGTACCAGAGGTCTAGAGGCACAGACAAAAAAAAAAAAAAAAAACACAAAAAAAAGACAGAAAGGTTGAATTTGAAAATTGCATTCTTGCCCTCTATCTGCACAGAGAGAATCCCCAGATCTCGAAGCTGCTGTTGGTTGTTCTGGGCCAGCAGTCTGAGTCGCTCAGCAGCATCCCGAGGAATGTTGAAGGTAACCCGCACACTGTTCCATGGCTCCACATGCTGAGGCTGTAGCCTCTCTGAACCTAAAAGAATAATAATAAATTAAGAAAGTTGGCATTTCAATTACAACTTGTACAAGATGGAAATTATTTTCTTTCTAATTAGTGAGAGAAAGACAACAGAAATGATGGACACAAGCTTTAGGGACATACAAACAAAATAACCAATGGAAATATTCACCTGGTTATCTGTAACATAACTTCATATTCACACTTTGACATTGCAATGTCATACAACATTGTTCAATGTCAAAAACAACAATTCAGTGTTGTAAACAACAACAACACGGAAAGAGCCAATGCTTTGAAACTAAGATCACCACAGATTAACAATTAAAGCTTTACTGGGGCCATTAGTGCTCAGCTGCACAGGGACCTTCCCATTTGTTTGTCTGTGCCGTGTATAGGCAGTTTTCTCAAAACTAACAGTGCAGCTTTTTCCAACATAAAACACAAACAAACATAAAAACAAATCAAACTAACCCATATCAAGCATGCCAGGTATCCCACTGAGGACAGTGTCAAGTTTTTGAGTAAAGTCTTCATCATCCATGTTTCCTTGGAAGGCAACAAAGACAGTAAAATCTTCTCCTTCCCCACTGTTTTCTTCCATGCCATCTTGCTTCTTAATGTCGTCTGTTGCTGTGCCTCCATGGCAACTGTCAGCATCCTCTCCTGCATCCTCCCCAACACCAGAGTCCCTGTCGGACTCATTATCAGAATCCAGGTGCCCTGTTGTCTGGGACGCCTCAGGTGGGGTGCGTTGGTGTGCCATCCTCCCCTCTTATTAGGAGTGGCGTCTGAACCGTTTTATGCTGCAATCGTACATGAGATAAACACAGATCACAGTCAAGGAAATGGGGCACAAGGGGGTACAATCACTAATTGAACTAAGAACTGACTGACATAGATCAGATGATGGATAATGCGGTTGCACGCTGCAGGCTTCATGTGGAAAACGGTCAAACAAAGTGTTATTTTTCTTCTGCACATTCGAGGCAAGTAAATATCTGGCCTTTAACACAGGGGAGCACACTGACATGGTAGTGGCATCACTTTGACCGGTGATGGTGAACTTATGGCAGACAGGTCAAACGACAGCATAATGGTCTGCAGGTCATTTTGTGTGGCTGTGTGATCCCCTTTAATGCCAATAAGAGTAACACGGGATAAATTCACTGCCACAAATGGGGGGCAGCTTGGTTAACATGACCGGCCCAGCAGTAGCACAGGCCTCAGCTAACGTACAGCGAACAAAATCCGCAGGGCGAACACAATTATTCCGTATCCTGTGCCATGGTGCATATTCATGCCGATACGAGCCTTACTTACAGCTAAAAAATAATGCCTTTTCCGCACCACTACGAAAGCAGATAATATTAATGTCAAGGCGGTTCCTGCTGATTTCTCCGAGAGCTCCGGTTAGCAAACGTTAGCTCCGTTAGCAGGATAGCACAGCAGGCAATTCATCATGAATGCACTGAGACACAGCGTATTAGCTTCCCAGTTCGTTAAATTTAACTTCCTAGATATTATCGGCAGTTAATTACGCGTGAGAAAAGCAAAAAAAAAAAAAACCTTACCGCATGTATTCATCTGGACACAAGTTCAACCAGTCGACATCTGCTTGCTAGATTAGCTAACAAAACATGAATCACAAGCGAGTCAAGTTAGCAGCACCAATATCCTGTGAAACGTCAAAATAAAACCCCAGTTGAGGAAGGACTATTGACGACCTTCTGGTTACAACAATAAAATAACTCCAAAACAAATCCATAAATTTTTACTTCTTGTCCTAATTTAGAACAAAAATGAACAGCCCGTTTCAAATTTCTATTCAAAGTGTTGATTTTTTCATATCATGTTATCAAAAACGTTTTGTTTATCTCAAGTTTTTAAATGAATAAAATGACTACTGAGCACACATAGGAAATATTGCTATTGCACAGAGTTCTACTATATTTAGAAAAATATTAATATAGCACAGATCCTTCTATATGTAGAAAATGTTGTATAGAAATATACAATATATTGCAGAAGTTTGAATGCACTGATTTTGCACCACAGTAAAAGCTCAGTTGTTCTTGGTGTGGTCTACTTGGAGCATCATTGGTTGTAAAGCCTGACAGTAGCAGAACAGAAAGGACCTGCAGCATATCTCCTTTAGACACTGTGGGTGAAGCAGCCTGCTACCAAAGGAGCAATAAAATGTTATTAAATGTGCACCCTCACTGGACACTGGTATTTTGTAAAAGTAACTAAAGCTAAGTGGATTTATAAAATACAACACACTTTCAAACTGCCGTCATCCAATGGACAAACACTCTTCAGCACCAGGGTGTGTGCAAACATTTTATTTATTGGGATTGAACAGTGCTGATTTTTTATTAAAATCAGATACAAATGCACAATGGAATAAAATATCAGGTGTTGTGCAAATGTGTGCCTTAAGGCATGGTACTCTAGAGTACAGGAGACAAGCATCAACAGTCATATTGCACTGGTACCGAACAAGAGACAATAAGTTTAAGATCCCGTTTCATCAGCCAGCCATTCTGGACGTAAATCGAACCGTTTTTGTGTGAGTGCAATGCTTTACAAAAGCTGTTGGTTCTTACTTTAAATACACTACCAAACATAATTACGCAAGTACACAAAAAAAAATTAACAAAACATCCTTTTCTAAAATGTGCTGACTGAATGCATTGTTATAACAGTAGAAATAAAGTATACAGCCCAACAAACGCTCATATAAAAATAGACATTACATTCAATCCATCTCTAAAGAATCTGATTATTCCCATTCTAAGAACAGTTATACCCCAGCTCTAATCAAAAAAAACCTTCAGCCACAAGCTTAAAATGAGAAAACAATCATGCAACAACTTAAATTACTTAAATTATATATTTAAATACACTTACTCTACAATTACTGATATTCTACATCAAGTAAACTGATTAAAATCCTCTTGCTGAAAGAAATCATTTGAGATGTGAAGGTCTTATTCCATTTTTGTTTCAAGCATGTGTGAGTCTTAACATGGTCCCAAGGAGCCATTGATTGTAACAATTGAAGCTCCAGCAGCTGTACCACACAACAACATCTAATCACAGTTATACACCATATAAAGAGTAGGAGAGTAGGTTTAGCCTCTGTGTTCAGTTTAGGACAGTGTTGCTCAGTTGTGACACAAATCTCTGGTGTAAATATTACCTTCACCATTCCACATGATCTTATGTGTTATGTGGAGCAATAGTGAAAGTGCTGAGAAGCAGAAAGGCGGCTAAAATGCACTGCGCACGATGCATGTGTTGTGAATGGTGACTTCCTCCTGTGGCATCACTTTCTGTTTTCACGCCAGCCTATTTTTTTGCAAAGAATCAATTTATTCGTTTTGAATTTACCTCAGAACACTTGACCATAAACGTAGAGTGCAATACTTTTGAACGTCACGCTCAGTCGCTCACAGGTTAAAAACTAGCTGCTACTCTCCACATTGTGAAATTACCTTTAAAAGCCATTACTTATGTTTACGGTTTCCCCGGGTGAAAACTGGAACGCATCACATATTATTTTATGAACACCGCTTGCATTGCTATGTCCTGCTCTGTATAATACAGGCCCGCAAAATTTGATGCCATTAAGGGGATGGATGCATATTTGCAACACTATGAACATTGGGACTGAACACTATTGGACGGTATGAGAGAGGGGTTACCATCACTGGTTTGTGAGGCAGCAATCGTTTCTAGTAGTCTGTGTGAGCAAAATAATTTTCTATCTTAAAACCAGATTCCTACAAAGTCCTCTCAGAGAAAGCTGTATATTCTTTACTTTACCATTAAACTTTGTTGAGTGTATTAGTTGATCAGCGGCCTCCTCACTCCGTCATTAAACATCATACAGTGTTAGTTGTACCTCTTCAAAGGTTTTGGATGAGTACAGGAGGGAAAGTGCACTAAGGCATGTTGGACATAGTAAGGGCAGAGGCGTCAGCGCTGCGGGGGTCCTTCACCCCAATAATAAGATCATTGGTTCTCCGGGTGCCCTCCACCAGTGACAGAACTTCTATCCTCTCAACTTTGTGTCCTTTGGCCTGCAGCAGCTCCACATCTTCATCTAAAAACTCGGCTGTAAGGAAAGAAGAGGAAGCGGCAGAGAGACGATTGGGAGAGATCAGAGGGACGAATGAACGAATCAAATGTCACACCAGACAGTACCAAATACAAAAGTATTATATTCAGATGTCATTATGATTGATCATCAGGCTCACACATTGAACAAGTTTAGAATTTGCTTTGTGTCATACACGATGGCCAGCTATCATATGAGCAACATTTTGAAAAAATTTGTAAAAAGAAATGGTGGGGGAATATCATGGATTGAATTTGCTCCATGTTTGTCTTTTCATAACCTTTCTTTAAGAGTGCTAGGGACACAGACGCCACTTTTATCTCACCTTGCTTACTGCTCAGGAGTCTGATCAGGTACAGTGAAAAAAGCTCTAAGGTCTAAATAGCACTGAAGAAAGCTGCAAGATCACACTGCCCTGTCTGGTTACTTGTGAGAGAATTCTCCTTCTCTCATACCTTAATTTGCACAACATTCTGATCAGTAAATCAAAGCTTTAACCGCTGAGCCACCACCACCACTCTAAACATTTAGCAGAGGATGGTTTCGATCCATCGACCTCTGGGTTATGGGCCCAGCACGCTTCCGCTGCGCCACTCTGCTTTTATAATGTATTATGCAGAGCTGTCATAGGCTGGAAGAGTCACTGTGATCACCGAATCACCCAAGTAAGCCAAGTTTTAAAAGGTTTCCACAAACACTAAGTTAACAATAACTTCAGCATGAACTAACTAGTTTGAACTACTACAATGGAATACAACTGATGCATTGTGATGCTTAGTTTTTCATTAACTCTGAACTATCTTGATCATGTTCTTACTCTGATTTGCTGCATTTTATATGTCCTGTTTTATTTATTATGTTTTGTTGTGTTGCAGCTAATGTGGTCCCAAATGAGAAACAATAAAGGATAATAAAGAATGACTGGATAGGACAGTTTCTACATTAGACATAGCAGTTACATCGTGTTTAAATTGTATGTCTATGAGGATGTGGTGATTTTTTCCCTCTCCTTTTCACTGTCGGTAGGTGGTTGCTCAAAAGGAATCTAAAGA
The DNA here is from genome assembly GCF_000690725.1 of Stegastes partitus. Lineage (NCBI taxonomy): Eukaryota > Metazoa > Chordata > Actinopteri > Pomacentridae > Stegastes > Stegastes partitus. Next base: position 162,380 of record NW_007578630.1, read on the forward strand.
AAGTTTAAATTTGTTGGGTTTCTCTATATAAAACTTGTAAAGTTAATATGTGAAGTGCATTAAGAGGACATTTGTTGTGAAATGGCACTATATAAATAAAATAAAACTGAGCCCAACAGTCGTATCCCAGACTCTGCTCATCACCAGAGCAATGTACCATAGGAGAATATTTGTCATTCCTACAGTCTGTGACAAAATGTGATATATGCAATATAGACTTCATTGCATTTACAGACAAAACTTTGAAGATTATTCTTTTTACAGCCTAGGATATTAGGTAAAAATCTTTTAATATGTCATGGTAACCCTAGCACCCAGCTACTGATTTGTAGGATGAAAATGAAGAGACCTCGCAATGCTTGGACCAAACTGCACAATAAAGGGAACAGCAGATAAAACTCACAGTCCACCAGGAGTGTGTTTGGCTGCAGCTGTGGGTGGAGTCTCCCGTACGCTAAACTGTCGCTCATATTTTTACGTGAAGACAGAACATTCATCAGCACCTGTGCAGGATCAGAATAAGATGTATGATATAATAAGACAACATACTGAAATTAATTGCAACTATGAAAATCAGCAGTGTGATTGAATTTGACTGTACGGGACCCAAAAACTAAAATACATTCCTGGCAAGATGTATTTCCACGCTCATTATTTAAGTAGAAAAGTAATTTAAAAACCTGTGTGATGCCACTGAGAGCTTTCTCTCCATTGGAAGATCCAACGGCTACGTATGTGCCACATAACCCCACGGCCGGCCTCACTGCTGTAGGCATCAGGAAGGACATTGGTCTCTTCCCCGGCTGAAGGCTGTTATGCTACAGCAAAAGAAGACAAAAACCATGAGAAGAAAAAGAAGCTACAACAAATCTGTCACTAAGAAATTAATTAATAATCAATTAAAGACTGATTACTGGGTTTGGTGATGAGTTCAGTGTTTTATTTGGCCAGGAGAAAGCCAGGATCTGGCTATTCAGAAGGATTCCTGAAGGAGTCACAATCCCACTGCCAAATGGTTTGTTTAATGAGCTAAAAAAACAAATAAAAGTAAAAATTGATTTTAGTTAACGCTTTACAATGATATAAACCAATTCTTAACTGTCACTGAGATTTGCCTGAACAACTTGCAGTTCATTTAAAGTATAGTATACCTCATGACTGACACGATGTGGTCGTCTGGGCCCATGACCATGACCTGGGCGGCTGCTGCACCATCCTCCAAGGTAAACGATGTAGTGTAATGGCTGACAGGGAATGCCTGAGTGTCGTTGATCATCTGGCGGAGTTGGGACGCCTGTGATTTACTTAGAGATGGAGAACACCAAAGGGCAGGGTTCAATGAAAATGTCGTATTGAACTGGGATAGTTTTATGCATTTATATATTTAAAAACCATGGGGCGCTGGGGGTTGGCTGGGGCGATCTTTACCTCAGCATCTTGGCAACAATCTCTGAGACAGAAGTGTCATACATCGGGTCTCCCAGGCCACTAGCCAGGGCCAGAGCAATTTTCACAGCCTGGGGGAGATGATGTCAAAATTGCAAATTAAAAAAAACACCACTTCAATTCAAAAATACTTTGCACCCCTATTAAGATGTACAGTTATTGCACTACCTCTGCAATCCAGTGGTAGGTGCTGTTCCTGGGAACCTGGCTGGAAATGTTATAGCCTTCAAGGATGTTGAGTGCAGTGATCAATGCAACGCCAGCATGGGGGGCCGGGGCCGCCATCACATGATGTCCTTCAGAAACACCAACAGATCATAAAAGTGAAAATGTATTCATTTCTACAGTGAAGAACAGAATTTAAGAAAGAAAAGAAATGAATGTAATGCACAACGTATAATGAAAAGGAAAGTTACAATACTTTAGCATCCTACAGTCAGTTGTTGCACCATCTGTGCTTCGGACACCAAACTAAATATACAGTAACACAATATAGATATTAAACAAACTACAAGTATCTACGACATGAAAAAACAACAGCCAACCTACAAAAACTGTTGTAAAATATTACAATGTACTGTATGCAACATATGAAAGCGAGAAAACTGAAACAATATCAGGAATGAAAGCATTTAACTAAACACAACAAAACAGGAAGTCTGTCAGATCCATGTCATTTGAATTCCAGGCAATAGCTCATGCTTGTGTAAACAAAGTGTTGAGGCGTGTACTGTTGACACTCTTTACTTTGTCAAATGCGAGTGCGTATATTTGACTATTATTAGTACAGACAGAAAAAAAAACATACCGTGCTCAAAGGAAAACTAGAAGACGTGATTCAGGTCAAGTGAAGTCAGTGTTGTGATGAATAGCATGTTGTCCTAAGGGCTCTGATATGAATAATACCCGAACAGGTATTTACCTTGATACGTGATTTCTGCTGGCTTCTGTAGAACTGTGCTGTAGTTTCCTAAGTCATCTTCTGAGAGCACGCCTCCTCTTGCTTGCACCTATTAATAATGCAAATAAAGTTTGAATTTGAAGTTGAGTGATCTTTGTAATGCCGTTTCAGTCATCTGGTCCTAAATTGAACTACATTACACTCATAAAAAGGTAATAACAGTCAAATAATGCCTGATAAATAAATGAAAACATATGTTGAACTGAAGTCTGATGTTTGTCGTGACGTGTGCTGATTTAGTTGTACCTTACTCAAGTTTGACTTTCCAAAATAAAGGACACAGGTCTACTTCACATACTATTACTGTACTGTATGCTGTATATTACTGCCCACTTACGTGCTGAGATGCCTACGACATCCCAGATCCATCTCAGAACAATTTGATATGGGAGCAATGCAGTGTTCATGCACAAAAAAAAGGTTTAATTTCAGTGAAACAACCCTACAAATAATGACCTTCATGAAGCTGAGACTTCCCAGCTGATTATTATGCTGTCACCATGTCACATATTAACTGTATTGTATTTTAAAAGGTGGTACTGCACTGAATTCTAATTCATGATGTGTTCTGTTGTAATGTTATGTATTTACTCTGTTTGGGAATTTTGTTTTTGCATTTTTAATGTTCTTGATTATGACAGTGCTTATGCAAAGAAGCAATACTTAACCACTGTTTTTCTTGTGAGATCAACACATTTTACTTGCAGGACATTTCAGCTTAATCAAATAGTGGCACTAGAGTTTAGTTTTTCTTCAGATTTACATAGCTTTTCCATACACCTAGAGGGCAGGGCATGAGAAATGCTTTTCCTACATATACAATGAATAAATGACGAAATAAATAATGTCAGTTAGGGAAAACTGCATGTAAACAAAACTGATTTTCAAATAATTCTCCCAATTTGCAACAGGGTCTCTTTTTTTGACATGACTGTGCATTAAGTGTATTTTAATCATTCATTTAAACCTCACAATCATGATCACACTGTAGAATATCACAGAAGTGAATTGTTCCCTCACCAAAAACAAAAACGTGAAGTGAAAGCACAGCAGAGGTAAAAGTCACTTTCCATGGAGACAATGCAGAATTCATGACTACTTATATAATCAGAGTAGGAGATGGGGAAAAATGGTGTTCCTTACTGCAGCTGCCATTTCCTGCGCCAGACTTCCACTGTAGAACTCCGATATCCCTTTGGCTGCGACAGCATCCAAAATGGCTCCTAAATCAAGGCGCCTGGTAAACAATCCAGAAAGGGGAGCCTGGCCGTTGGGGAGGAACAAATCCCGAAATGCATCCGACACGTTTTGGTTCTTGACTTTAGCCAGAGCTTCAGCTTTGGAGAGACAAGACCAACGTATGAGCTCACACTGGACATTGACATGCCTTTGCCTCATGTTGTTTGGGAACAACACGGAGGCTGGGTGATAAGGCTGGTATGTTTTGATCCACTGGAGGAGGGATAGTAAGAGATGCTGACTTCACCTAGTAATTTGCACAACGTTACTCTATACTTACCTAGGTCATGAGTCACATTAAATCCATTTTTGGCCACATCTGCTGCCATGGCAACCACATCCTTCCATGGCATCCTGGTAAAAACAAAAGATCATGTAAGTCTGTCTTGGTTTACAAATGTGTAAAGCTGTTACAGACACTCTGAACTCCTAATTTTCAATTATCATAATAAGAATTCTAATCAATCAGATCTATATAGCGCTTTTCTAACTCAAAGAGTAACTCAAAGACACTTTACACTGTCAATTATTCATTCACACACACATTCATTCCAGTGATGGTAGCTACGATCATAGCCACAGCTGCCCTGGGGTAGACTGACAGAGGCCTGGCTGCCATTCTGTGCCTAAGGCCCCTCCGACCACCACCTCAAACAATCCATTCATACGCATTCAACCAGGCAAGGTGAGAAGAGTGATGTTCCACAATATCCTAATCTCCATACATGGATCAAGCAAGCTCGCTAGTGCTCCTTACATGTCTCTCAACAGCTTAGGTATCTGAGGCGTGAGAGTAATTGCAGCTCAACACTTTGCAAAAAAAAACAAACAAACAAAAAAAAATACAGCTTTAAACACAGCTGGTGACATTTTCACTGTGATCCCTCAGTTATATAGTTGTAAACACTGAGTTGAGCACAGGTTGGTGTCATCAGAGCTCAGAATATCAGCTTCTGCTCGTCTTTTCTTAAAAGCATTTGACAAAAAAGGAAGAAAATAATATATTCTGTGTCATTTATTTAGAGAATTTGAAACACAGATGTGAAACAAATGAAGCAACCCATCTATAATAGCATGACAAAGATGGAACAAATAGAAAGTAGCATAAGATGATCGTTCAGCAGTACCTGCCATAAAGCTGATGTGCCTGATGCATCCCACTGAGCATGCCTGGTACTCCCACAAGCAGGCCAGGCTAAAAATGCAACACATCAACAGAGTGCACATGTTAACCACAGTACAAAATAATACCAAGACTGTCTTCTGTTCTCTTGGTAAACAGGTTCAACTCCAGAAAAATCCCTTACATTTAGATCAAGGTTTGTGAGCAGCATCTCCTCGTGGATAGCAGACGGCGCTGTCTCTCTGAAGTCAATAACCCTCGTCTCATTCTTCCGGATGTCATGCACCAACATAACTCCACCGCTAAACATTGACAGAGCATAGAGTGATCCTCTTATTCATATTCAGCCACGTCTAAAGGCTTCACTGGTAGTCCTGTGTAGCAGAGGTATGTGATTTTATAGCAACTCACCCCCCTAATCCAGAGGTGTGAGGGTGGACAATTCCCAAACAGAGGGCTGCAGTGATGGCAGCATCAACACTGGAGCCCTGCTTCCCCAGAACATCGAAGCCAAGAGACGTACACTGAGCCACATCTGTCACCACTGCTCCTTGGTTAAAGACCTTGCAAAATACGCAAGAGAACAAAGCAGAAAGGGACAGAGACAGTTACTATACCTTTAAACTGACATGAGCTTGTGTGGGAGGGAACTTAGAGCAGCATGTGGAATCACCCTTAATCCCATAATCACCCAGAGTCATTTGGGAGAAGCAGCAGCATTGCGACACGGCTGCAAAAGTACAGCTGGCGGAAAGCACACCTACAACGTACCTGTGGGTCTCCAAAGTAGATCTGCATGATGAGAGCTACAGTGACTCCTGTTGCGAAGGTGAGACAGGCTGTGATGATGACTGTCAGACCATCTCTCTGGCAGGCACAGTCTTCTGTAAAGGGGTCTCTGGTGGTCTCCCGCAGCGACGCGATATCATGGCTAGCTAGGTCTGAAGCCGAGGAGGGGAGACGCTGGAGGCGAGCGGACTTCAGAAACAGATCTGGGTCTGAGATACATAGCACAAGACTTAAATTAAACAGGAAGAGCAATTTCTCCCACACTACAGTCTATCCAAAATATGTCCAATTTGGCAATTCTTAATTGAAAAAAACAAAAACTATTTCTGAACCCTGCATGCGTGCAATCAAATCAAAACAAGGTGAACTTCTAGAAATAATTTGCATCAAAGAAAACTAGACATTTGACTGCCACTGCTGTTGGACTACTCTCCAGCACAGTGGGTTTTTTAGTTAGTTTTTTTTACACTAACTGACCTGTGTCTTGCTCACTCAGGACGTTGTCATCATCCTTCCTAGATTTCAGGGTGTTTTCCCCAGACATCACATCGTCCTCCGGCAGCCTGGGGAAACTGGTGATGCTCATGTAGTCCACAGGGGAGTAAGCGCTTCCCAAGGTTGTCTCCAGGTTGGCATCTTTGTCCGCCACACTTCCACTTGGGTATCCTGCCACAATTTCCGCAGCTGGGTTGTGCATGACTACTGTTGGTTGGCTGTGGTTCACACACTTCATGTATCAGAATCTTTATGGTGTGGAGGAGTTAGGGCAGGATGTGCATATTTCCAGTCACATGTGCCTCTTGTCTGGGATGGTAAAAAAATCTCTGCAATGTACCTTGAGATTTTTAATACCCCACTACATTACATGTATCCTAGAGGGATTTGCAAATTTTCTTGTGTGATAACACTGCAGCTGCTTGTCCTTAGGGGATGCATTGGATAGGCCGAGACACGGGTGTGCAGCTCCGATGATGGTGCATTTTCTGCCACCTGGATGTGATGACAAAAACAAAAAAACAAACCAATATGCAGATGAACCTGTTTTCGACGAGGAATTTCCTCACAGGTAAGCCTCAGAGACGGATCCCTTCTTGCAACCTGACACTAAGCAACCATAGCCTCAGGTATATATTAACATGCCACAATTATACGTCTGTCTCCGCCTGTTTTGCGGTATAGAAAAGCGACAAGCTACGTTGTTGGAATTAAAACACAAAAACAAAAACGTTGTTATTAAAGAGCCCCGCGGTGCTGCTACGTCAGTTCAAGCTAACACATCTCTCTCTCCGTCACTTCAATACAAACAGGAGCGCAAAAGCTGGACTGTCGCTACTTACTTTCGTCGTTAAAACGCGTGTGGTCGAATAAAAACCACCCTCCACGGCGTTATTGCGGGTTTTAAGGCGGCCAGGTGAGGAGAGGTGAGCGGAGACACCGGAGCGACTGAATCACTCTCCCCGGCGCACCGAGCTGCTCTGGGAAGCTAGCTTCGTGTTCGGAGACCAACCGGTGAAACTCGTCAAAGGGTTAGGGGAGGGGTAGCTAGCTGGAATTTAAACACATGATTTTGAGTATGCCCTAAAGTGTGACTACACATCACAGAGTGGCATGTTTTACATATCATTAGCATGAAAGTACTCACATGTTCCCAGCGCCGCCTCCAGACCAATGTGAAACGTACTTCAGTGTAGACTGCAGGCCTCTCGGTGAAATCTCATCCTCTCTCAGCTGATGACCACAAATCCTCAAGAAAAGAAAAAAAAAAAAAAAAGCAGGTCCCCCTCTGGACTGTATTATCTCTATGGAAAGTAGAGAACCTCCCCCCCGGACACAAACCCCCCCGCCTAGGTTTTGGTGAACCGGATGGAGTGGATAAACAGGTCATAGCAGGTGTATGAAACCCTCTCCCTGGTCCCTCCCATACAGCCTCAGTCCTCTCCTGTGTCTCCACCTGTGAAATTGCTGGTTGTAAATTCTAAATGTCAAGTGAAAAGACTTGTGCAATCCCTTATTAGGGAGCTCTTTTGCCTCCACAGGAAGGGTCAGAGGTCAGCTATAGGGGACTACAGAAGCTTCCACCTCTGTACATTAGATTATCAGTTCAAAGTTTGGACACACCTGCTCAATCAGTGTTTTATTCTTTATTTTTTTAAAACCGTTTTCTACATTCTAGAACAATACTAAATATGGCCGATCAGGCAATCTAAATATAATTGAAATCACAGCATCCAAATTGCAGGAGCTGCAATCTTGGATTAAGGTAAAACTGTGTCCTCTTAAATCATGTTCTCCAGACATAAGGGGAAAACGGTTGTTTGGTGCTGAACGCAGTAAAAATCCCATTTATCTGTTTTATATTTGAAGAGTTTATTTGCAAAAACATGTAATTCCATAGCACTGTTGCCTCGCAGCAAGAAGGTTGCCGGTTCGCATCCCGGTGAGGACACCCGGGATCTTTCTGCGTGGAGTTTGCATGTTCTCCCCGTGCAGCATGGGTTCTCTCCGGGTTCTCCGGCTTCCTCCCACACAGTCCAAAAACATGCTGAGGTTAATTGGTGATTCTAAATTGTCCGTAAGTGTGAATGTGCTTGGTTGTCTGTCTCTAAGTGTAAACCTGTGATAGACTGGTGACCTGTCCAGGGTGTCCCCTGCCTTCGCCCTAAGTCGGCTGGGATAGACTCCAGCCCCCCCGCGACCCTAATGAGGATTAAGCGGTGTATAGATAATGGATGGATGGATGGATGTAATTCGATTTTTGTAGATTTTCAGAAAACTTATTTTTTTGTTGTTTGCTTTGCTGAAATAATATCAAACTGAAGCTGAGCGGATTTGACTCAGTAGAAATGACATGACAAAAATAGAGATAACTTAAGTTTGATTAATATTGTCTCAGGTAGACGATGGAAAAGAGGGTTTTCCGAATGTTTGTGAAGATGGAGTTATCTGTTTTTGCAAATAAACTCTTTATTTGTTTCAGTGGAAAAGAGATGCAAGAATGAGCATTCCGCCTCTCAAACTGTCGCTCATATCGTTGTCTTATCCGTCTAAATAATTGCAATCGGAGAGATACATAGATAGTTGGGATGCACGATATATCGGCAACCAAATCTGTATTGGCCGACATTAGTGTTTTTTCCCCCAATATATCGGTATCAGTTCGATGAACAAATTTAGTGGAAAATCGGTTTTTGTCTGACATTAACGCCTTCGTCTCTACATTTCATATTGCTGCTATTTCACAGATGTTTTTACTTAAATGGTCCTGGACTTGAATGTTAAATATGTTTAAATATGTTTTACTTTTGTTATGTAATAAAGAAGACTGTGGTCTAATTTGATATGGGCTTCTTTTGAATAGTTTTCACATTCTGACAGTGCTTGCTTATACTCATTTTGGGGTGTGAACAACAATTGAATATCGACATTGGTTATCACGATATCATCCATCCATTATCTATACACTGCCTAATCCTTGCTGCACAGGGAGAACATGCAAACTCCACGCAGAAAGATCCCGGGTGTCCTCACCAGGACATGACTGGTGACCTTCTTGCTGCGAGGCAACTATGCTAACCACTGCGCCACCTTGCAGCTATCACAATATCAGAAATTTTAATATCAGATATCGGCCAGAAATTTTAATATCGTGCATCACTAATAGATAGATAGATAGATAGATAGATAGATAGATAGATAGATAGATAGATAGATAGATAGATAGATAGATAGATACATAGATACATAGATAGATACATAGATAGATACATAGATGCAGTATTTTATTAACCCCAAAAGGGAAACTGCAGTTTTACAGCAGCTGCTTGACTTGAATCATAAAAACAATGAGGTAGATAAATAACAAACTATGCTATTAAAGGCTAAGCTTCTGTGTAATAACTAAACAGAGTATAAAGTAAAGCACAAATATAACTAATAGAAAATTGGATCAAAAGATAGACTTAGCTGGACCCATATCTATACAGTGTGCAGAGTGCATGCCGTACAAAAGTCTGAATAAAACATACTGTGATACACTGCCAGAACAAGGTCAGAATGTTTATCTGACATATAGCAGATGCCATAGTACTAGATATAAAAAGTCCACAGAGAATAATGTTCTGTCCAAAGAAGATCAAGCTATGAACTAATAGGCAGCACATAGAAATACTCCATAAGATACATAAAGCATCACATGTGGGTGTAAGTGTTTACCTGTAAGTAAGTTTTGACTCATCATCTTGCTGTAAAACCAATGATGGTCCCTTTAACTGCGAACCCGATTGGATGGAGTGCTGCTGCAGAACACTGTGGTAGTCATGGTGGTTAAATGTTGCCTTGAATTTAGAATAAATATCCCACAGTATCCCACCACCACCACCATCACACCTTTTTCCATCTTTCGTGATGAAAACTACACATGCAGACGGCCTCCATTCACCGTCTCTGTCTCACAAGTGGAACCATCATTCTGAAACTCACCCTCTGATGTTCATTTCTTGCGTTTCGTCCTCAATCCATTTTTTCTCCTCATTGCTCTCCCACAGAAATGTTTTTTCTTTGCAGCAATGTGACCGCGGTGGCCTAATTCGTGCCGTCCCCCCCTGACAGTTGATTCTGAGCTGTGACTGGAATTTGAAGTCATTAATGTATGCTCTAATCTGAGGTGCTTGTAATTGGCTACTTCTGAACATTTGATGGTTTTTGTAACTGCAATTAAAGAAACTTTCAGTGTTCTTGAACTTGTTTTTTTTTTTTTTTTTTTATCAGACTGACTAACCTCCATGTCATATATTCATGATGGACAATCGTTTCTCTTTGATTTGTCGTGTCATACTATTAAGTAGTCGAATAGTACAGCTGCCCCTAAAGACAGCACATACGTTCGTAAAAGAAAATTATGGGAATTGTCCTGCAGTTCTAGAAATGCAGCAAGCACCAAATCAGGTACAAAAGGTGCTTCACAGACTTTTAAGGAAACTTGTTCTATTGAATCTGGAGAAGCAACATGCATGAAAACACACATATGGCAAAAAGAAAAAAACGTTACCTGCAGTACTCTGAGCAACCAGTGGGGTCGATTTGGATGAGCAGCAATGGGCCATTAAATATTGATACTGTGTCATTTTAAAGTGTTTTTTGAGATTTGTTCAGGCAGAAATATTTGAAAAAAAAGTTTGAAATTTATATATATATATGTATATGAAATGTTTTATTTTTAGGATTCAGGATAACAGGTGTATTTGTTTTTGCCTGCACTGACCGCCTGTTTACTGATAGTTGCTGTTTTTTTCTTTCTTTACAGCTGTCAGACCCAGCGTCTTTTCATGAGGCTTTCTGTTTAAACTCATAAAAGTCCTTGAACCCCGCCCAGATTCAGTCCACAACTGTGTTTACGCTCCATTACCACACCTGCCTGTCCACCTCATGTAGGCTCACCTCTTCCCTTTTCACAAACTGTACACGCCTACAAATAGCCTATTGTCTGCAATGTAGACAGGGATGCAATGTAGCAAAAGCTGATATTCAAGTAGGCTGTTGTAAAGTCTTTCTTGAGTACTTTGCTTTTCTACTTCAATGCATATTAGTAGGAAATGTACTTTTGGCTGCACTACATGAATTTAGCAGCTATACTCACTTTAAAATTGTACAAACCACACCCAGAATAAGTGGTGTTAAAGATTTAACTACCCAAATTATTTCACATTGGCCCTCTCTCTCGATAAGGTGCAATATTCAATATTCAAACTCTGCTTACACATTACTGGAGTAGTCTCAAATCATATAATAGATGCTGACACAACCTTGATGAAGTCTATCCTGCTGCAAAACAATTGTTTTAACATTTAAGTCTTACTTGCGGATCATTTCTTTAAGTACAATTTTAAATGTATGAGTTCTTCCACTGCTGATGTTAGATCACACTGTGTTCAGACACGCTCTTTGCCATCCCACGTGAAAATAATGACACAAGATTCAGGTGTTAACCTGAGTATTTATTGTTGTTGTTATTGTTGTTTTTTTGGCGGGTACCTGTGTTTTCTTAATGGATGCTGGAAAACCCATCCGTTGATTTTTGCATAGGTCTTGCCTGTCAGTGGATGACTGTCCACTTTGGGGATGGAAAATCAGTACGTCACAAAAACCATGCAGAAATAGTGAAAGGCACAATCACCATAGATATCAGATACACCAAATTTTATGTCTATATATTTCATTTTATGGGGTGGGGGGTGTACTAATTGAGATGTAACATGGGTGAAACCCCAAGTGTTTTATAAGCTGCCATAATTTTAGGGCACAACATAAAACATATGAAACTCCCCAGACATTCAACGCTTTTCATTTAAAACATCCTATTGTTGAACAACTTCTCTAATAACTATATGGGAAAATACAAGCATATTCTATTGTATTTTTTATAATACATTTCCTTTCTTTTATCTGTTTTTTTTTTTTTTTTTTTTTAAATATATAAGCTATTTGTCTCCTGCCTCATTCGGTCCCCGTCCACATCCCTCACATCACATCAGCCTCGACACATTGGGTGACCACTCCCTCTTCCCAATTTTGGACGACTTCCACTTTTAAAACCACACCATTCAATAATCACACACAACATACTGAAATAACGTTTCCTTTTCACATGACACTAGTGAGAAAGGAAAGAAATAAAAATGAGGAAAACAGGTTTGCAGCGGCAGAGGTATCTGTAGTAAATTTTGAACACACACACATTCACCTGTGAACTCTCATTATTACCCTGTTTTTGCTCTGTACATACTTTTTTTTTAATAACAGGCAAGCAGAATTCTACATCCGAGGCACAGTCAGTCAGAATAGTAAGCCCCTGGAGAGTGTGGAAGCCTAAACAGAGATCACCAAGTGTTTATGTGTGTGTGCACACTAGACTCACCACCTCAGATACATTCCCTACACTAGAGGAATAGACAGGATACATCATAGTTATCTTTAAAACGAACAAACAAACAAACAAAAAAGATAATAATCATAATCATTTGATAAATTAACATGTTTTGAACAAAACAGAGTCATTTATAAGATTATTGGCAGAAATGAAAAGCGTGTGGTATTCAAGGAAAACTGATTTATCTTACTTCTTTAGTTGATCTAAACAAGACAAGACATTTCCATTTTCCAAACAATCGAAAATAAATCCAGAGACTCTCAATCTGTCTTTTAAACACACCAGTGCAGACGTATTCAAAACACATCATTGTACTGTATCCTCATCAGCAGTCACACAGCAAGCGCTGCACTGAGTGGACCCTCCGGAGGGCAGTGTTTGCCTATGGCACGTCAACTCTGAGTCTAGTGCTGTTTTTATGGTGCATCTCGCCAAGATGAGACTGAAGCTGGGGCAAAGATGCCACTTTTGGCCACTGAAAATGCCCTCTTGGTTTGAAAATGAGCACAGAGGTGAGGCAGAGAGTGGATTCTCATCAGTCCCACTGGACACAATGTTGTGGACTTAAGTCCTGAGAGGCTTTGACATCTAACGGAGCATCATAAATTGTTTTGTAATATTTACAAGAGAAATAAATGACCGATATTCGTGTTATTCTTTTAAAGAGTTTCTATCATTTTAACGTGTCAGTACACCTTCTCACACACAGTCTGGATCAAAACGAAAAGAAAAATAAAATATCACAAAAGAAAAACAGAAAAAAAACAAAACAAACAAGCACACTGCACACCGCTAAAACTTTGACTCACAAAATGTATGACAGTGCAAACTTACATCCATGTCTCAAATAATTTACAAACATTAGTATACACTTCAGCACCATTGTTTACTATTGTTGTTGAATACATATCAGTAAGCTAGTGGACACTGTTAGAGCTGGATGTGCTAATAAGAAATAGACAGACGGTAATGGAGTAGATGTCAGCAATGTGTTGCTCGTCCATGAGCAAGATGATAGTTGTTCAAAGTATTGGATGTGGGGGAAGATGCTTGTTGTTAGGCTTTAAGGAAATATTTGTTCCCCTTCCTCCTAACAGTTGTGGGACATTTTTTGTTATGGACTGATACACAAGTCGAGCCTACTTTTTTGGTGTTCACATGGATAACGAAAGATCACAGCACACACTATGGATAAGCATGACTGTTGTGTGCTGGGCACAATACTTCAGTTTATAGACCACGCAATTAACGATCATCATGCTCTTTGTGATCCATGGGGAGAATTTGTTGACTTTAAAAGCCTAATGTGTACTTTCTCTTCATCTGACAGGAAATGGACTTGATTTTCTCTCTTGGTGGAGCAATGCAAAGTTCGACTGTAAAAATAATGTCACAACTTATGAGATAAAATGAGCAAAAATCAATTTAACAAAACAAAATAAAGAGTGTCCATCGATACCGCTCTGCACTTACCATAACCTGCCATACCCTGTAACCCAACAGAGAGCCCTGTACTATTTCACTGCCGTCTTATCTTTGGCAGTGATTTTATCATTGTTTATAACATCTATCTTCATGATTGAAAAAAATATAAATATTCTAAATGCTCTCTGATGAAGTTTGGTGTTAATTTTTGGAAAACACATTCACAGGCTGCTCAGAGGGTTACATTACACTTTCTTATGGCCACTTATTGTTAACCACATCCCTTTGAATACTATCTTGTTCTAATTCATCATGTTTTTCCTTTTACTCTTTAGTCTGTTTTGCTCACACTCTCACCATCTTCTACTTGCTCTTGACCTTCACAGAGTAAGAAGAGAGAGGAGTCTCACAACTCTAGTTTCCTCTGGTGAAACTAGTTGCTTCATGTTTCCTTGACTTTGTTTTACACTTTCTATGTTGGTAAACCACACTGAAGAGAAACAAATGTCTAGCTATGTTCCTCTCACTCTTGTCACACACGGTAGTTTCTTCCTCCTCTTCTGAACAAAGATAAAATTATATTTTGATAAAATCCCCTTTAAGATAAAGCTTTGAAGACATGATGAGCTGTTTTTGCTGTAAAGCTGCTAATGCTTAACTTGTCTCTGTCTTGCATTGTTTCCACCAGAAAAAAAAAACTGTTCCTCCAGTCAGAGTGAAGTACACTTGACTACTTCATTTTCAATTTATTGTCTCCAAAATCAACAAAGTAAAATGGAGATTTATTGGGTTAATTAACTAAAAAAAAAAAAAAAAAAAACATGCCTTGAGGGAGAGTGCAAGAATAAGAAAATGTTACTAAGATAGGACAGAAAATTAATATTATTCAACTTTTAGTTGTTTTTCAGACATTATTATTACTACGTATAACCTGTATAAATATTTTTGAAGACTTTTTTTTTGTTGTTTGGATACTGCAATGGACAATAAGTATAATAAATGTCTACACAGATCTACTCAGAGGGCTTGGTTCATAACAGCAGTATGGGGCATCAAACTACCAGGTGACGTTGGTTTGTGGCCAAACCAAAACAAAAAAGCAACTGGTCTACAGGTATCTGAGTGTAATATGATATAATGTGCAGAGATGGAAGCAAATATGCTGCGAGTGAATATATCTAATCATGTGTGTCTTGGGTTGACTATGTACTACTAATGCCCTCAGAGTAAACAATGCCCCCTGTTGCTGGGGAGTTTAGTGGCAGAAGTTACGCTTGCTGGGCTGATGGAGGAAGGTGTTTCTGGCGTGAGCTGCGTGGCGGGGAACCTGCTCCCTGGTGCGGTTTTGGCGTTGAATGCGGTTGCGGCCCAGATGGCGCCGCTCGATGCGGGCTTTGCTACGCTGGACTCTGGCCACTTGGGTGACCTTGGCCAGAGCTCCAGCCTGGGCAGCTGCTCCACGGGTCACCCTGGTGGGCATAGTGCTGCGAGTAGCGGGGGCAGCGGCTGGCTCAGGCACTCTGCTGCAAGTGGAGAGAGAAACATAGTGGGATTTTAGATAGTTATGATGATGCTGACAAAGCAGATGAAGGTCAAGTGAGTGTAAGCATAAATAGTTCTCACCTCACGCTGCTCGCCAGGCTGACAATGCTCTCCTCTCCCACCACAGACAGGTTGCTGTTGGACACCATGGACAGGTTGTTTGGGGAGACGTACACAGACATGCTGGGGTGCTCTATGAGCAGGTCCTCCATCGGGCTGGCCTCTGCTGTGGCTCCCTCTGCAGTGAAACAGGGGGGAGGGGTGACAAACCAGCTCTCATCCATGCAGCCTCTCTCTGAGCCTGCCCTACTGCTACCCCCACTGCCCCCAAACTCACTCCCAGAGCCTGGGGACATTGACGGGGTGGAGGAGGGCGTGGACAGTCTGGCCCGTCTTGGCAGGGTTACGGGTGTAGTGGCACCCAAGTCAGATGGACTAGTGCTAGGACAAGACAGGGGGTCTGATGATGCTGCTGCTGCTGCCCCCAGTGCCCGACCTTTATGTGTCCTACGACGCTTGTGAGGTGGGTGGGGAACGAGAGCCGGGCATTCAGTCCTTGTGTGTGTGTCTTGATCATTAGATTGGTTACTGTCTGGGAATGATTGTGCAGTCGGTGGTGTTCCCGTCTCATCTTCTACCTGCATCATGCGGTCAGATTCTTCTGAGCACATGGCAGAGATGAGATCGGGGATGGGACGGCCAATAAAGACAGATGTTTCAGACGGGAAGGGAATGTTGCAAAAATTATGGAAATGTGGCAGATTTTTCAAAAAGCCATGCGGGTCAAAGGGGATAATTTTAAAGGGATCACATACGCACGCGCACACATACCAGTGTGGGAAATGTAGGGGTATTTTAAAAATTGGAGGAAGGGAAGAAGAGGGGGTAAGGAAACACAAAACATAAAAGAGTCACATCATTAGTTGTGTTGACCCTCTAAGGTTGTGATTATGTCAGTGACATAATTGGCTTGACTTTGCTGAGAGGTACTTTTATGTTATGTTGTTTGGAAAGCAAATTTTCAGTTATTGTCTTTGTCATGATCGAGATCATAAACAAAGTGGAGGAGATGCACAGCATGTTCACAGATAATTATGTGTCTCCATCATTCGGCGGACAACATCTTTGGCACGGCAGCATTATGGATGTGCACCAGTGCAGTTGCGCCACGCCCTGACTGATTCTTCACCCTACCCCATCACCCCCATCGTTACCACTACACCTCTACGGCTAGTTCACCATCATAGACATGCAGGAGAGAAAACAGATATTTCCCACCACATAAAACACAATTTGACTATTTCCCACTTTGGCGTGGCTATAAAATGACACACCAGCCCTCTTTGACTCACCAGGCAGGTTGACGAGCATCCATCCTTCCTCATCTGCCTCCGTCACACATGGGTTGGGTCCCTTCAGCTCAGCTGCCACCTCTTCTACCTCTCCAAACAACAGGTTGCTAAGACGCTGAAACATGGCTGCTTGTTGTGTCAAGTGTTGATGACTCTGGTGCTTTTTGTTGTCCACAAAGAAAAAGCTGTAGCTGCCTTTTTGAATTTCTTGTTTCTATCACTTGTTGCTGTTTTACGCTGCTTTTTTTTTTTTTTGTCTTATTTTTCTGAGTTTTTTTTTTCTTTTTTTCCCCTTGAAGCCTCTTGCTGGATCTTGGTTTTAAGAAACAGGAGTGGACAGGCTTCTATAGTGCAAATTTAAGGTTTCACTTGGTTTGGAGCAAAGGCCTGGGGAGAGAAAGAGAGAGAGAGAGAGAAACAAATTGGATGATTAGTTGTAATAGAAAACAAAAAACATAAGGTGCGGCACTGTCAATACACCTTTTCTCTAGAAGGACACCTAAAAAGAGAAGTCACTTATTAGGTTAATTTCCAATTTGTTAGAGTTGAGTGGGTAATGTATGTGTGGCAAGAGCTCATTTCAAGACAGATTACAACGATTTAGAGCAATTATTTAGTTTAAACTCAAACTTGTATCGTAATGGCAGATGGGAACAATTTAGCATCAAGAACAGAAGCTCTTTTTTCCACACAAAATTGCTGGACAACTAGTATAAAGTAGTTTTTGGAATTGGAACTGTTATGGTAAACTTGAATTTAAAAAAAAAATCCAACAATGTTCACAATCTATAAGCTAATTTTCTCAGTTTGTAATTTGGTGCGTTGCAGATATGTGTAAAACCAGTTTATAGCCTTTTTACTAAAACAGCTGCTGGTTCCATCTTGAAGTGACACGAGTTAAAGTGAATTTAAAAAACTAAAAACAATACAATGAAGTTGCTGAAACGCTCCACAGAGCTGAGTAAAAATGCAATGCCAGCTGAAGACATAGTCATTAAATCCACTGTTAATATAAAAATATTGATTTGAGCAGCTTCATATCTTCATGATGATGCAGTTTTCAGTTTTTTTAAAATTGTCAGACAGCTGAGCACATATAGGATGGTAATACTGAAAAAAGTGGCTATTGAGTAAACATTAGACTTTTACTGGATGGTATCTGTCGGCCACATAATCACATAACGATCATCTACACTGTAAAATACATCAATAGAGTCACACTGAGCTACAGTTTGTGGTAATAAATCACTGAGCTACAATACATGAGGAATGAGTGTTTAATGAAAAAAAGAAATGAACTAGAAAGCAGAGGAGCTAGTGGGCAATGACTAGATTAGATCAAGATATCCAATCAGCACAGTCTCAGGACAGATGGACAGGCCAGAGATAAGGAGGAGGAAGTTAAAGGATACAAAGAGCCAGACTCTCCCAAAATCAAACAAAGTGAGAGTGCACATGTTAAAAAGCAAAGACAGACACGACAAAAGGTGCTTAGGCGAAAGACAAGTGCCTGACCTAAATGTGAGCATGATGACGTAACCTTCACCAGATGTTTGTGCAGTCATAGCTTACAGGACAAACTCCTAAATGTTCAAAGTGTTTTGTTGACTTAAACTATGTGAGTGAAAGAATGACAGAGAGTTCACAGAGTGCAAACACCACTGTCAATGCCTCTACTACCTGCTGACACACTTTGAAATACCTCCAGGTTACATAGATGTATTCCCAAATGTGTTTATTTTTGCATCGGTTTATACTAGTTTCAAAGTTGTACAGGTTTAATTTCAGATCATAACCTATTTCAGTCCGTAATCTATTCCATCCACGGCCTGATTTCAACCTGAAAGTCTCATGGACTCCAACAGGTGATGCTGATTCTCAACTATTTCTCCAAATAAAAGAGTAGACCAAGAAATGACAGAGCGTTGGAATAATGAATGCACGTGGAATGAGGTGAAACAGAGTGTGAGTGATGGGGATTTAAAAGCGGAGTGGTGGAAGCAGATATGCATGGATGCTTGTTGGGAAGCTGACACTTTCTGTCCTTATTTGGAGAATCATCACAGTGACTAGGAAGATAAAGGGAAGAACTATTAGCAATCCTACAGATCATGCTCCTGGGATTTCTTATTTTCAGGGGAAATTATAATCATTTGAACAAACTTGCTAAGGAGTGCTTGCATGGGTGTATGCTTGAAATAATAAGAGACAAATGAAGTGAGACAGAAAGTGGGACAAAAAGCCAAAAATGGGTGAAGCCTTTTCCTTAAAATTCACAGCGATCCCATTGGATAGCAGGCCCTCAGCTGTATTTTGTTAATGCTTTAGGCTGCATGAATTCATCCTGACTTACTTTCTAGGTCACGCGTTAGAAATTGTTTTCAGTCGGCTACATAATGGTTGTTATATTTTGCAGATTTTGGAGGAGAAGTTACCACGAATGCTGCAGTGCACACTCAACACTGAGACTGCTTTAATGCATTCTTGGACTAACAGAAACTTAAGTCATGAGACCATGACAAATAAATTGAGATAAACAACATTTTTGTGAGAAGGCCTCAGGGTTGCTTTGCATAAGGCATCCACAAAAGACGCACACACTCGACTGCATGCAGCACTTCCTTGATAAAACTAATTTTTTATCAGTTTGGTGATAGTACAGACTAATTCAGGGCTATCTGACTGGTGCAAATATAACTACTGATAATACCTAAAGAGCACAAATATCACTGACATGACACTGATATGACCTATATCCTGGAGATGAAAGTTCCTTTTGTGTAAACGTTATCAGAGCTACATGTTTGCAGCACTGAATGCTGTTTGATGTTAAATATCTTACATGGGAGAGAGTTGCGAGATAGTGGTAGTATCTGTTGTCCTGTTTGCATGATGTCTTGGTCAGTCCTGTGCAATTCTTCCCTTACACATTCTCTATTAGTATGATGCGATGTGTTGTTCTATTCTGTTTTAGGATGCATTTTTAAGATCTGACCAGGGATAACAGGTGGAATTTAACCATCAAGGGATTATCCATTAACACATTACTCAGGTCCTGGGTAAATTACACTGGTTCTGCATTCAGCACCGAATTAAATTTAAGATTCTTCTGACTGCTCTTAAATTTCTACGTGGTCTGGTTCCACTTAGAGCTGTTAACCCCTTATTCTGCACCGAGACCCCCCAGATCAGAGACTCAGCTACTGTTACACAGTCAGAAAAGCTCAGTCAGTTCCTCAATTCAAAAAGCCATTGAAAACCCACCAGTACAGACAGGCATTTGTACATTTTTCCACATTTCCTCCATTTTATCAGGATTTGTTCTTACCCTTTTTAATGTTTCTTTTTCTTACATAATGTTTTGTTGTTCTTACAAACGCTTTATCTCAGGCTCATTTATAGCTGATTTTGATTACATGCTAACAACACAAAATCTAAGCAAAAGAGGGGCAACATCTTTAACAAGATTAAACCTAAAATTCAAGAAGATATGGCACACAAGTGCAGCAGAGGGCAATATTCCGATTCTCATAGGTTTAATATGGGGCATTTATTTTACAGTTTACGGTCGCAACTGCACATACTGAAGTATTTAAAAAAATGTTTAATGTTGAAGATCTGTCTTTTGACACTGATCTTTTTTTAAAAGTAGGAGGAGGAGAGAGGAGAGGAGAGGGGTGGGAGGGATCCGAAATAAAAACAAGACGCCCGTGACGTCGTGACACGTCACTGACGCTGACGAAGAGGCTCGAGCCTGTTTTGCGACCGGAGGAGGAAAAAAAAAAGAGATCTGACCAGCAAACAGCGAAAAATACAAGATCTTATGACCGTGCATTTGCACTCTACGTGGCTTTTCATTTCTAATCTACATTTTGCAACACTAGTCCGAAAACAATCCATATATGAATGGCTGCTATTGTCGATGGTTATCGTCTGGAGTCCTCCTGAAAAAAAAGAAAGAAAGAAAAAAGAAATACTGCCCAAAGCAGCAGCAGTGTTTACATTTCAAATACATAGAGATAGCCTGGATTTTTTTGAATTATTTTTTAGAAATACAAAACAACACGATCAGATCGTCGACAGCCGAGAGAAGACACGACTTTCAGCGCAGTGTATCCAGGTTAAACATGAATTATCCGTGTAAGCTCTACAGCTGAAGGGTCAAAGCAATGACAATTGTGGCTCAGCGACACTGCACGAAACACATCGACTGGATGGGCTGGTGGTAATACAAGGAAAAGGCTTTTCTCGGGATAATATGAGGTCCTATATTTGCAACAAAAATATCCTGAAAGGTCCGCCCGCCACACAAAAAAAAACATCAACATCCGCCATCGACTCCACATCAGCATTTGGTGCAATTTGCAAAACAGCTGCTGGCGTCCTATATAGCTCAACAGACTGGTGTCATTTTACGAAATATAGGACGTCGAAACGGCCTAATTACGACATTTGGTTTGGGCAACTATGCTGTTTTCAGTCTATCTAATCGTGACCTAGTAATAGGTCATTGCATATGATGACACAAAGCAGTCAGAAATAGCCTACAAAAGGAGTCAGTGACAGACAAAGCGATGCAATTCGGTAATAATGCATGATCTATGATTTCATGATGACAGATATTTTCCATGGATAGCCTCAACATATAAGGAATGCGGCAGGTTCAGTGGCAAAGATGTAGTTTGATACCTCTTTAAGACACAGTTGGACACAAAACACACCGACTGTTAGATTCAAAGCAAAATAAAGAACAGCTTACCTGCCTTTGCAGTGTTATTCAAGTTGTAAACGAGATCTCACACACAGTAGAAACGACAACTCTTAAAGCATAGCTTTAGATAGCCTTTATGTGAGGTAGTTAAAACACCATTATACAAAAATAAAAGGCTTTCTTCTTAGAAGAAGGGGCTTCGTGTAAAAATGTTACACTGATGTTTTCAGATCATAACATCTGCAGCTTTTTTTCCTTCTTCCTCCTCTCCTCTATTTTTTTCGCTGCAGATTTTCTTCTGTTTATTGCTGCCTCCAGCTGATCCTCGGATCAGAATGTAGAACGTACAAAACAGCTGATTGTGAGATCACAATACTCCGGGCCACGCCCCTCGACCCGCCCACACCGAGCACGGCAGCCAATCAGAATATTACACCCGCCACAGGCCGGGCCTCTAGGTAACAGGGTGGGGGCAGGGCAAGGCGAGCTGTCAACCTGCGCCCAGATGGAAATGGTGACTTCACTCAGAAGCTGATCCGTGATCAGCTCCCACTTCCAACATCCCTGTTGTTGCAGAGCAGGCCTGGGGGGATGGTAAACTGACCCCGAGTCTGTGCTCACATAGCCCCACACACAGGTCATCTACAACAAGCAAAGATCTGTTGACAGCAAAAATGATTAAACTGTCAACCTACATGAATCCAGCCACAGAAAGAAGAGCTGAAGCTGTTGCAGCAGACCTGTTATATCATCACCTGAGTGGACTCTGGAGCAAAGCTGCAGCACATTTGTCTCTGTGCTGTCCAAAAATATCCTGTAAATATTTAACAAATATTTAAAATGCATTATTGTCATTTTAGTTTTTGTATTTTAATCAGGTGCTGAATGCTGTCCAACAGGACACTGGGTAGCCAAATCTGCTTTGCTTATTTTCCTGTCATGACATAACATTAATTAGTTACTAAAGCAAATGCTGATGTCAACCTAAAATATTAAAATTATAAATAGTGCAGACTTGTCTTCATTGCTCAGTGTTGCCTGTGTTACTTAAAATTTTATTTGTAAATAGACCTCATTCCCCTCCCCCTCAATATCATTCTTTTCACTCCGCCTTAGTGGGAAGATCCTCTGCCTGCTTTTCAACTCATACCAGCCAATCATATTTCCCTTCTTCTGAATGCAGCATTTGAGTAACCAATGAGCTTTCTCGAGGCTTTGAAAACCCCTGGTGGTCACTTATGCATCCTGCAGTCTGCAAAGCTTTGAGAATGTACACTTCCTTTTATTGTTGCAGATTGTGCAAACTGGTTCACATAAGTGTGCCTGTGTTTCTGCATGTATACGTCTCTAGGTGAAGGGTCATCCTGCCTTGTGTTTTATTAAAGTCTTTGCAGCAGTATGCATTAACCCAGAGGGTGTGAAGCTCACTTGTGTTGGCAACATACATGCTTATATCCACAAATGTGTGCATGCACCTGCAGGACTTGTTGTGGGAGGAGAATTCATTCCAGGGCACTATTTGTTGCCGAATTAACGCCAAAGTCGTGCTACCTCAAATGGCTTTCAGTATCTTTGAGGAGCTTACTTAGATGACACAAAACTGGCCAGGTCACCCACATAGTCAGTGCACATTACTCCATACTGTGCACAGGTTTAGGATTCCAATCGCCTCCTTGCCAACTGGAACTCAGTCCAACAAGAGATATCATAATAATCTTTACAAGTGGAATTCTGTCAAAAATGAGAGTGATCCAGTAGTTGGCCAGTAGAAGCCATGCCTACACTGTAATAAATCACCATAAAAATACTGCCAAATTCCAACAGTAGTGAACGGTTTTTTCCAGAATACATTTAAAAACTGTAAAATTTGATGCCTTTTGAAAGCCAGAAACAAAAATGACACTTAATAGCAGGTTTCTGTAAAAACTGATGGCATGAACTGAACAAAAAATTCTACAAAAAAAAAGACACAAAATGACAAAAATAAAAAAACAGACACAAAGTAACACAAATGAGAGCTACATTAAAAAAAGATTCAAAAAATGTTGAAAAGACACAAAAAGCAACTGAAAGGAGACACAAACTAGTTACAAAATGACAGTAGCAAGATACAAAACAAGAAAAATGTAACCAAAAGGGACAAAACCATGAAGATAGAACACAAAAGAAACACATGACAAAAACAAGATGACAGAAAGAACACAAAAGAAAAAAGAAGACACAAAATGACAAAAACAAGATACAAAACTACAGTTACATCGAATGCTGAGTACAGCGGCAATACAACATAAATACAGAATATTAGTGGAAAGTCTAATTACTGTATTAAACAGTACACCTCATATTCTATTGTAGTGTCATCAGTTATACAGTACATAACCGTTTAGGTAAATGACAAAAGTAACACTATAAAAACTACTGTAAAGTAGTTTCAAACAGAGTTGCCAGAATTATTTATTTTTCACTGTACGGTATGTAGAACAGTCGTCCTCAAATGTATTCATACCCTTCAATTAAAGAAAAGGCAAAATTCACAATAGTCACTCAAATAACTAGAAACTGAAAAAAGTAATAATAAATTTTAAAAAAAAAAGCTAAATTATAATTTAGTGAAATAAGCATTGCTTTTGAATTGTGGTTGAAAAGAATAATTCAAAAACAACAACAACCCATCCCGGACAGATTAGCGCACTTTGCTGATGAGCAGTGAGCCAAAATCAAAATACCTGTCAACAGGTGCAGAAGTCTGATTGAGAGTTACAGAAAACACTTGATTGCAGTGATTGCCATAAAGGGTTGTTCAACAAAAATATTAGTTTACAGGTCCCATCATGCTTGTTTACTTGCTTTTTTTAATTTCTGTTGAGCCACAATTCAAAAGCACGAGTTTTATTACATTTTTATTTATTACGTTTGTCAATTTCAACTTATTTCAGTGACAGCTGTTTTTTTTTCCTTCTTTAATGGGAGGTTATGAATACATTTGAGGACGACTGTCTGTTCATTTATCATTGTTATCAGGGCAAGCATTTATTCTCTAGTCACACTTGGTTAAAAATGATATTCTACTCCTGGAGACCCTCTTCAAGGACAAGGCAACTTTTATTCTAATGTACTTATAAATACAAATGGAAAGATTGTGCATTTGCTTCACCGAATACAATAAGACATGTTTTGTTTGTGTCAAAGTTTATTAGTCAAGCCCCAGTCAAAAAGATAGTTATAGTGATGACGCAGCATCTACAGTATGTTCTGATTATGTCACATCAGAAACCAATGTGCTTTCTTTTATTTTGTGTACATCTGACTGGTATCAACTGATTTTGACCTAAAGTGTCCTCATATGTTTCACAACACATGTTAATGTGAATAATCAAACCAGGCGGTGTGGCTCGATATCTTAAATGCAAACTGACAACAAATGAACCACACCTAGCAGTCTCCAGACGCCTATGTCTCACGCAGATTTATTAGTAAGCTGGTTTCTCTGCTTCAGACTTTGTCACGCCGTTGCCACACCGACTAGGGACGATAACGAAGAGTTCATTGTGAGCTGTCTGAAGTGAGGATGATAAGGTTTCGGCCTATACAGTTACCAGGTGCTAGGCAACTCACGCAGACACACACCAGCACACAGCGGTGGTGATGATATCCAAACCCCAGTGACACAGTGAACACAAACACTTAGCAAGAACAGTTTGTGCATCTGTGCTTGTGTTAATGTTTGTGTTCTTAAACTAATCAGAAGAAGTCACAGGACCTGGTAGGACTTGTTATGTCATGTCCTTGAAGCATGCCCAGCCATGCTGCTAGCTGCGGTGCACAACAGATACAGTACATTTTATGATATTTGTAGCAACGTTCCTGTAACGAATGTGAGCTCACACAGCTCACAAGTAACTCAAATTTGCTCAAGGACGCAGAAAGAGAAGAGGTTATGGTTTTCCACTGTCTGCCTCTTTTTTTTTTCCCCCTGTTCCTTTATCCCTGCTGGAGCTTTCACTGAAGTTGCCTGGATTCCCACAGTTTCCCAAGCTGGTTGGAGAAATAGGTGAAAGGCCACGGCAGTCTCTCTCGCTCTCTCTCTCTCTCTCTCTCCCTCCCTGCCTGTGTTCATGTTCATGAATGTGACATGCAGCTCTTGTTTAACAGCATGCCTGTCCTTGCCCCGGCTGACACAGCTATGAGTCGGACCCAGGCATCAATCAAACCTTGTGTTGTAAACACAGCTGTTTCGTTAAAGACCGAGGCGTGGCGATGGACAGGTTGACTCAGCTGACTCAGAGGTCCAGCTCGTTGTGTGGCGACGCCTGACGCACACAGCAAAACAACTTCCTAAACGAGACAGAACAGATCCTGACGGGATGGACAAGAATGACTGTTGTTGTGGCTCTGTGTGAAACGTGAAAAGGAAGTGTAAATATGTGTTCTCCCTTCTGCAGGGTTGACAACATGGTAGTGAACATGTATTGTTTAGTTGAATAAAAGGAGTCTAATCTAAATCTCATTAACATGACTTTCTGAATTATGTCAAAACATTCTGGTTTTCGTTTCAACATGACGATGTTCACCCCAGTGCACTCTGCAGGCCTTATTTTTGGGGCCTCACTCTCCTCTCATCTCAGGCCTCTCTGCCCCTGCATTGCTGGCTGCAGGCTGATGATAAGACAGTAGCCCCTGAAGATACAAGGTTGCTGCTGCTCCCTGTGTTGCCACAGCAATGCAACAACACACATACAATTGAAGTTTACATACACTGTATAAAAAGACATATAACCTTTTCGTTTTTTTTTTTCTCACATTCTGACATTAAATCAGACTAAACTTTTCCTGTTTTAGGTCAGTTAGCTTTACCAAAATTATTTCTATTTGCTCAATGCCAGAATAATTAGAAAGAGATTTTTTTTTAGAGAATCTTTTAGTCATTTCTTCATAGGTTTCCATACACTAAGATGACTATGCCTTCAAACTATTTGCGAAAGCCCAGATGATGATTTCATGGCTTTAGAGGCTTTTATTAGGTTAATTGACAACATCTGAGTTACGTGGAGGCACACATGTGGATATATTTTAAGACACACCTCAAACACACTGCTTCCTTTTGTGACAACATGGGGAAATCTAAAGAAATCAGCCAAGATATCAGGAAGAGAATTGTGGACCTCCACAAGTCTGGTTCATCCTTGGGTTCAATTTCCTGATGCCTGAAGGTCCCACGTTCATCTGTTCAAACAATTATATGCAAGTATAAACACCATGGGAATGTCCAGCCATCATACTGGTCAGGAAGGAGACGGGATCTGTGTCCCAGAGATGAAGTGTTTTGATTGAAGATGCTGGGTAGTTACAAAGTGGCTTAAGGACAACAAAGTCAGTGTTTTGGAGTGGCCATCACAAAGCCCTGATCTTAATCCTGTACAAAATTAGTGGGCAGAGCTGAAAAGGTGTGTGGAGCAAGACAAACCTGAGTCAGTTGCACCAGTTCTGTCAGGAGGAATGGGCCAGAATTCCAGGAAACTATTGTTGTATACCCAAAACATTTGACCCAAGTCATTCAGTATAAAGGCAATGCTACCAAATACGAAGGAAATGTATGTAAACTTCTGACTTTAACGACAGTAATAAAAAATTCTCTCTTCCATTATTCTGGCATTTAGCAAATAGAAATAATTTTGGTAATCCCAACTGACCTAAAACAAGAAAAGTGTAGTTTGATTTGACATCAGACAGTGAGAAAAAAAAGGTTTTGTCTTTTTAAACAGTTTATGTAAACTTCTGGTTTCAACTGTGCATTCCAAGGACAGGACCGATGCCCCTGTCATTTCTACAAATTCATGTTCGCACTCGGCCATAAACAAAATTTCTCAAAATTATTACAATGCTGGCTGGGATGTGAATGTAGAAAAGTTTAGGGCGATCTTCCCAATATACGTCACTCAAAAACAAAAATGCCAACCATGGAGACGCTAGAAGAAAAGTCGTAAGGATGCATCTTCTGGGGATCATGAATATGAGATATTTTAATTGTACAGCAAACTGGCAGACTGACTGACATTCGGGAAGTTATGTTCGATGTTATTTGTATTATTCTACTTCTTGTTGTTAACACAAGGTTTGCAAAGCAACCAGTGGAGACTAAGGGTTGTCATGGCACCCAATCTTCAAGAGAAAGCATGCAGCTCTGTGTAAAACCCCAATCTGATGTTTTTCATTTTGGTTTGTGTGTGAAATAAACAACAAGATGATAATGTTTAAACAACTGCTGAATTAGTTTTAAAAAGTTTGTTCTTTTTTTTTGCTTTTTTTTTTTTACATTTCTCTGTCTGTATGCACATAATTATTTCCAAATTCCACACTTTATGAAGAGGTGAAGACACAGTGAGACAAACGAGAACATGCAAGACATCAAGATTCATACATTCCACTTGGGGACATGGAAATAATAACCACTTGTCTTTGTACATTTGTTCAACTTGAGTGCATCTTTATTTTCATAACGTTATATTCCTTCTCCTCTGCATTTCAGGTAGAAATACTGTGTTTATAAGTGTATTCGTTATAGACAGTAGCTACTTTTTGACTTGACATTTTAATTTAAAAAATAATAAAATAATATTGCAGACCATTTGGATAGTTCTTCATCTTATTATTCATACTTTGAACAATAATTATTATTTTTTGCAATTACAGGTTTCAGCCTGTCAGTTGTTTTATGTCCTGTGTTAGTTTTCTGTTAAACTGAATGCTTTTGAGTTTTTAACTGTCAGACAAAACAAACAAGTTATATATTAACTTTCTGTGTTTTTTCAAATGTATTTCTCATTAATTTATCCTATTAATTAGGAAAATAATCTGCAGATTAAACTCTGCAAAGGAATATAAAGTCTTCAGAGCTGGCTCCACCATGCTCACTTAAGGCAATAAAATGTGTCTCTAAAATAAGACAGCATAATAAGCACTGTGCAAAATGAGTGTTTTTCCATAAACACTTTTTAACACCTGCTGTGCTTTGCCAGACACTAAACATTGAACAATAATATCAGCATCATTTGCAATATTGCTTTTTCACTGGTAAGTGTCAGTTACAGTATTGTGTACAAAATATCAATTTTATGTTTAAATTAAAATAGTAGTTCTGTTGTTTGAAAATGGATTTCCAAATATAACTAATATATATATATATTGACTGCAGGCTTTTTACTGTGGACATCACATATTCAGCTCAATGCATTGCCCCACAGATTATTGGAGGAGATGTTTGACGGTAAATTCTTAAGCAGTTGCTATAAATATGCGTGTACTCCCAGTGCTCATAGCTCGGCTTGTTACATTGGTCTTGAAGGCCAAGTTTATTTCCAGTGGAACACAAAGCAGGAGAATCCATTATGATCCTAACAAACTCTTCCACAGTGAACATAAGAATAAATTTGCCACTAAAGTCTTGCTCGCAGAAGCATATCAAACTACCATTTATTGTATGTCAAGGCATCAAAATGTCCTGCCAGAATATTGTGGTACAATTTGTCATACCTCAGTTATCAAAGTTTTTTTTTTTTTTTAATGTGTGTGCAAAGATGGGATTTGTCATGATAGCTTCACTTTTTTTTTTTTTTTTTTTTTCATATTTCAGCTCATCCATAATCAGAGATCTTTTAATCTAATCCAACATCGTGGATTCTGAGTCAGTGGCATGATGAGAAATAACAGTGAAATATTCCGACTTTTATTTTTACTAGTTCCTGTGATGGTGTTATTTAAACAAGATTTGAAAAATTATGCTTGAAATTTTACAGACTTCCATATCTACAATGACACTCATATCATATGCCATAAAGTAAATGCCACAAATAAGAGATATTATCTGTTGCTTTTGCTTTCAAAATGGAATGCGACATGTGACATTTGTTTCCGGGCCTAAACAGGAGCACAAGGGCAGAGGGCAAATTCAGACCATACATACCAGGACAGGAATATTTGAAACCCCAAACCAAAGTCAGAGCCATTCTCCCTGATACTGTCCACTTGTGACGTCTGGATGGCCTCAGATAAAGAATTTCGTTGTGAATCTCATATTGCATACAGTCATGCAGCACTCTACAGTCCCCAGATAACCCTGACCACGTAACACAGTCCGCTATTCCTTATTACTCAGCATAGTGCTTTTCGTCACTGGTCCAAATTCACACAACAACAACAACAACAACAACAGAGCTGATGTTAACCGGTGTCCCCCTTTCTGCAGCCCTGGTTTTAAGAGTCTGCAAACAGAGACTGGGAAGTCATCAGTCTCTCACCCCTTCTCTCCCCTTCGTCAGCCCTCATGCCATGCGTGGATCCCATGGGCCTGCCCCTACAAGGCCAGAGCAAACAGGGCCTGGAAGTGGTGTCCTTGGCAAGGGGTGCTCTGATAAACACAGCATGAGTGAGGACACGCCGTGTTCTCCAGAGGGGGACGACAGACCCTCATTCACGCTCCCCTGGAGGATATTATTAAACTTAATGAGGGGAGCTATTTTAAATTCCCCAAAGGATTAGGGTACCTTGGAGGACGAGAAAGCAATGAAATTCTGCCACTTGTGTTGGAATCAGTGTGTTTCAGATACACTGTGTTGCAAATTCATTCACCTGCCTGGTTTAGTCCTGACATTAGTCTTCATCCCCATCAGTTTGTTATTTGCTTTGCAGTTAGCGTGGGAAGAGGAGGAGTCTCTTGCTCAGATGTGTCCCTTGACTGAAACCAAAACAGGACCTGCAGGCTAAAAATAACACAAGGATTTATTAAACAAAAAACGGGCTACATATTCAACAGTGTCTTTTCCATTCATCCATCCTGACGTTATCTCTCCACTCCACCACTAAAAACAGCCAGAATCCCCCTGAGCAGGAAACACTTTGGGAGCTCTTTATTTTGTTTGGCCCATCCAGTAACTTTTTCGTCACAGAAAATGAAACACAGAGCTGGGTCAACGGTGGTGAAGAGGCTAATGTCGGGACATGAAATTACATAACTTGGCCTCGGTCAGAATAAAAATAACCTCCTCGACATCGTCTCCTTTTACAGCGCTCAAATCCTCCACTTAGGCATGTTTGCTCACGTTTGAAAACACATGACCGACGGGCTGTGCACCAGTAGGGGATGTAGCTCAGTGGTAGAGCGCATGCTTTGCATGTATGAGGCCCCGGGTTCAATCCCCGGCATCTCCACTCGTTTTGTTGTTCTTGCTTGCTGCGTGTTGTGGTGCGGTGATAAGAAATATCCATACAGAGGTGTCGCAGTCGGTAGATTGGGGTGTCTTAGTCTCTTCTTTTCACTCTCCTCATTTCTGTACACGATGCTCTTTTCTATTTCTTTACTCATTTCCTCTGTCAGGTCCAGCAGTGTCACGTAAAATTCAGTAATACGCAATAAAATAGAATAAATAAATCAATAAATTAAAAAAATTAAAAAATCTGATTATCAAGAGGGGGCTTATATTCATAAAGCTCCCCCTGGCAAAGCAAATTAGTTCAGCACAACACAGAAGTCACATCATCGTTGTGCTTGTTATGATGCTGGACCGGACACGCCAATAAAATAAAATAAAATAAAATAAAATAGAATAAAAGAAGAAGAAGAAACATCCATACAGGTTATGAAAAAATCCACTTTGCTTTTTTTTTTTTTTTTTTAAATTTACCTAGGCTTTCACAAACGATAAATACACATATCAAACCCATTGTACTCCACCTTGCAGCTTAGTGAGCTTGTCTGGACCAAAATCTGTGAGGAAACGACTTCAAGACAATCTTATTTCATAAACATCTGTGTAACTGTCCAAAAGTAAGACTGAGGTTCCTAGTTCAAGTTTGTTTTAATATTCTTTCACAATTTTATTCATGTTTAAATTCATACGGTCGTTAACGCTGATTAAAATTACAATAAATAAGATGTTTTTGTTTTTTTTAAATGTAATTTTAAACAACTCTAATTTTAATGTTTGATTGAAAATGTAACGCTGTTTATTACAATGTTTAAGACGTAACAGGTCACATGACCACAGTTTAGTCAAGGGGCACACCTGTGGTATTGTGGGTCTGATGCAATATGGCTACAGAGGGAAAACCATATGGCCCAAAATAACCATTCTGCGCAGTCTGAGAGGCACACATGGTAATTTGTGACCTTTAACTTTGATTTGTTTGTAATATTTGTCAAAGTGCTTTTGCATGCTTTAATGCATTATTCTTGCAAGCTAACATGTTTGGAGCCGTCTAATTACTGAAACTAGCTTGAGAGACTTTGAGTCCGTCTAATTATAGATTTTTTTGGGGGGGAAACTTTTAACAAACAGCAGACCGATGTAGTTAAATTTTGTTTTCATAGTGATTACTAAATCAGTTCTAATCCTGTGTGTTTTTCTATTACGTTTGTTAATTTCATTTAGATTGGCTGAGGTTTACAAGTTTTGTTTTGCAGTGTTTTCTTTACAAGTACATGAATGATGCAGACAAAGAAAGCATAGCAAATATCTCAAATTTCTGAGGAACACAATGTCAATACATACAAATATAAAATACAGGTTGAGTTTAATTTATATTGTAATGTCNTACTGTTACACAGTCAGAAAAGCTCAGTCAGTTCCTCAATTCAAAAAGCCATTGAAAACCCACCAGTACAGACAGGCATCTGTACATTTTTCACATTTCCTCCATTTTATCAGGATTTGTTCTTACCCTTTTTAATGTTTCTTTTTCTTACATAATGTTTTGTTGTTCTTACAAACGCTTTATCTCAGGCTCATTTATAGCTGATTTTGATTACATGCTAACAACACAAAATCTAAGCAAAAGAGGGGCAACATCTTTAACAAGATTAAACCTAAAATTCAAGAAGATATGGCACACAAGTGCAGCAGAGGGCAATATTCCGATTCTCATAGGTTTAATATGGGGCATTTATTTTACAGTTTACGGTCGCAACTGCACATACTGAAGTATTTAAAAAAATGTTTAATGTTGAAGATCTGTCTTTTGACACTGATCTTTTTTTAAAAGTAGGAGGAGGAGAGAGGAGAGGAGAGGGGTGGGAGGGATCCGAAATAAAAACAAGACGCCCGTGACGTCGTGACACGTCACTGACGCTGACGAAGAGGCTCGAGCCTGTTTTGCGACCGGAGGAGGAAAAAAAAAAGAGATCTGACCAGCAAACAGCGAAAAATACAAGATCTTATGACCGTGCATTTGCACTCTACGTGGCTTTTCATTTCTAATCTACATTTTGCAACACTAGTCCGAAAACAATCCATATATGAATGGCTGCTATTGTCGATGGTTATCGTCTGGAGTCCTCCTGAAAAAAAAGAAAGAAAGAAAAAAGAAATACTGCCCAAAGCAGCAGCAGTGTTTACATTTCAAATACATAGAGATAGCCTGGATTTTTTTGAATTATTTTTTAGAAATACAAAACAACACGATCAGATCGTCGACAGCCGAGAGAAGACACGACTTTCAGCGCAGTGTATCCAGGTTAAACATGAATTATCCGTGTAAGCTCTACAGCTGAAGGGTCAAAGCAATGACAATTGTGGCTCAGCGACACTGCACGAAACACATCGACTGGATGGGCTGGTGGTAATACAAGGAAAAGGCTTTTCTCGGGATAATATGAGGTCCTATATTTGCAACAAAAATATCCTGAAAGGTCCGCCCGCCACACAAAAAAAAAACATCAACATCCGCCATCGACTCCACATCAGCATTTGGTGCAATTTGCAAAACAGCTGCTGGCGTCCTATATAGCTCAACAGACTGGTGTCATTTTACGAAATATAGGACGTCGAAACGGCCTAATTACGACATTTGGTTTGGGCAACTATGCTGTTTTCAGTCTATCTAATCGTGACCTAGTAATAGGTCATTGCATATGATGACACAAAGCAGTCAGAAATAGCCTACAAAAGGAGTCAGTGACAGACAAAGCGATGCAATTCGGTAATAATGCATGATCTATGATTTCATGATGACAGATATTTTCCATGGATAGCCTCAACATATAAGGAATGCGGCAGGTTCAGTGGCAAAGATGTAGTTTGATACCTCTTTAAGACACAGTTGGACACAAAACACACCGACTGTTAGATTCAAAGCAAAATAAAGAACAGCTTACCTGCCTTTGCAGTGTTATTCAAGTTGTAAACGAGATCTCACACACAGTAGAAACGACAACTCTTAAAGCATAGCTTTAGATAGCCTTTATGTGAGGTAGTTAAAACACCATTATACAAAAATAAAAGGCTTTCTTCTTAGAAGAAGGGGCTTCGTGTAAAAATGTTACACTGATGTTTTCAGATCATAACATCTGCAGCTTTTTTTCCTTCTTCCTCCTCTCCTCTATTTTTTTCGCTGCAGATTTTCTTCTGTTTATTGCTGCCTCCAGCTGATCCTCGGATCAGAATGTAGAACGTACAAAACAGCTGATTGTGAGATCACAATACTCCGGGCCACGCCCCTCGACCCGCCCACACCGAGCACGGCAGCCAATCAGAATATTACACCCGCCACAGGCCGGGCCTCTAGGTAACAGGGTGGGGGCAGGGCAAGGCGAGCTGTCAACCTGCGCCCAGATGGAAATGGTGACTTCACTCAGAAGCTGATCCGTGATCAGCTCCCACTTCCAACATCCCTGTTGTTGCAGAGCAGGCCTGGGGGGATGGTAAACTGACCCCGAGTCTGTGCTCACATAGCCCCACACACAGGTCATCTACAACAAGCAAAGATCTGTTGACAGCAAAAATGATTAAACTGTCAACCTACATGAATCCAGCCACAGAAAGAAGAGCTGAAGCTGTTGCAGCAGACCTGTTATATCATCACCTGAGTGGACTCTGGAGCAAAGCTGCAGCACATTTGTCTCTGTGCTGTCCAAAAATATCCTGTAAATATTTAACAAATATTTAAAATGCATTATTGTCATTTTAGTTTTTGTATTTTAATCAGGTGCTGAATGCTGTCCAACAGGACACTGGGTAGCCAAATCTGCTTTGCTTATTTTCCTGTCATGACATAACATTAATTAGTTACTAAAGCAAATGCTGATGTCAACCTAAAATATTAAAATTATAAATAGTGCAGACTTGTCTTCATTGCTCAGTGTTGCCTGTGTTACTTAAAATTTTATTTGTAAATAGACCTCATTCCCCTCCCCCTCAATATCATTCTTTTCACTCCGCCTTAGTGGGAAGATCCTCTGCCTGCTTTTCAACTCATACCAGCCAATCATATTTCCCTTCTTCTGAATGCAGCATTTGAGTAACCAATGAGCTTTCTCGAGGCTTTGAAAACCCCTGGTGGTCACTTATGCATCCTGCAGTCTGCAAAGCTTTGAGAATGTACACTTCCTTTTATTGTTGCAGATTGTGCAAACTGGTTCACATAAGTGTGCCTGTGTTTCTGCATGTATACGTCTCTAGGTGAAGGGTCATCCTGCCTTGTGTTTTATTAAAGTCTTTGCAGCAGTATGCATTAACCCAGAGGGTGTGAAGCTCACTTGTGTTGGCAACATACATGCTTATATCCACAAATGTGTGCATGCACCTGCAGGACTTGTTGTGGGAGGAGAATTCATTCCAGGGCACTATTTGTTGCCGAATTAACGCCAAAGTCGTGCTACCTCAAATGGCTTTCAGTATCTTTGAGGAGCTTACTTAGATGACACAAAACTGGCCAGGTCACCCACATAGTCAGTGCACATTACTCCATACTGTGCACAGGTTTAGGATTCCAATCGCCTCCTTGCCAACTGGAACTCAGTCCAACAAGAGATATCATAATAATCTTTACAAGTGGAATTCTGTCAAAAATGAGAGTGATCCAGTAGTTGGCCAGTAGAAGCCATGCCTACACTGTAATAAATCACCATAAAAATACTGCCAAATTCCAACAGTAGTGTACTGTTTTTTCCAGAATACATTTAAAAACTGTAAAGTTTGATGCCTTTTGAAAGCCAGAAACAAAAATGAAACTTAATAGCAGGTTTCTGTAAAAACTGATGGCATGAACTGAACAAAAAATTCTACAAAAAAGACACAAAATGACAAAAATAAAAAAACAGACACAAAGTAACACAAATGAGAGATACATAAAAAAAAAAGACTCAGAAAATGTTGAAAAGACACAAAAAGCAACTGAAAGGAGACACAAACTAGTTACAAAATGACAGTAGCAAGATACAAAACAAGAAAAATGTAACCAAAAGGGACAAAACCATGAAGATAGAACACAAAAGAAACACATGACAAAAACAAGATGACAGAAAGAACACAAAAGAAAAAAGAAGACACAAAATGACAAAAACAAGATACAAAACTACAGTTACATCGAATGCTGAGTACAGCGGCAATACAACATAAATACAGAATATTAGTGGAAAGTCTAATTACTGTATTAAACAGTACACCTCATATTCTATTGTAGTGTCATCAGTTATACAGTACATAACCGTTTAGGTAAATGACAAAAGTAACACTATAAAAACTACTGTAAAGTAGTTTCAAACAGAGTTGCCAGAATTATTTATTTTTCACTGTACGGTATGTAGAACAGTCGTCCTCAAATGTATTCATACCCTTCAATTAAAGAAAAGGCAAAATTCACAATAGTCACTCAAATAACTAGAAACTGAAAAAAGTAATAATAAATTTTAAAAAAAAAAGCTAAATTATAATTTAGTGAAATAAGCATTGCTTTTGAATTGTGGTTGAAAAGAATAATTCAAAAACAACAACAACCCATCCCGGACAGATTAGCGCACTTTGCTGATGAGCAGTGAGCCAAAATCAAAATACCTGTCAACAGGTGCAGAAGTCTGATTGAGAGTTACAGAAAACACTTGATTGCAGTGATTGCCATAAAGGGTTGTTCAACAAAAATATTAGTTTACAGGTCCCATCATGCTTGTTTACTTGCTTTTTTTAATTTCTGTTGAGCCACAATTCAAAAGCACGAGTTTTATTACATTTTTATTTATTACGTTTGTCAATTTCAACTTATTTCAGTGACAGCTGTTTTTTTTTCCTTCTTTAATGGGAGGTTATGAATACATTTGAGGACGACTGTCTGTTCATTTATCATTGTTATCAGGGCAAGCATTTATTCTCTAGTCACACTTGGTTAAAAATGATATTCTACTCCTGGAGACCCTCTTCAAGGACAAGGCAACTTTTATTCTAATGTACTTATAAATACAAATGGAAAGATTGTGCATTTGCTTCACCGAATACAATAAGACATGTTTTGTTTGTGTCAAAGTTTATTAGTCAAGCCCCAGTCAAAAAGATAGTTATAGTGATGACGCAGCATCTACAGTATGTTCTGATTATGTCACATCAGAAACCAATGTGCTTTCTTTTATTTTGTGTACATCTGACTGGTATCAACTGATTTTGACCTAAAGTGTCCTCATATGTTTCACAACACATGTTAATGTGAATAATCAAACCAGGCGGTGTGGCTCGATATCTTAAATGCAAACTGACAACAAATGAACCACACCTAGCAGTCTCCAGACGCCTATGTCTCACGCAGATTTATTAGTAAGCTGGTTTCTCTGCTTCAGACTTTGTCACGCCGTTGCCACACCGACTAGGGACGATAACGAAGAGTTCATTGTGAGCTGTCTGAAGTGAGGATGATAAGGTTTCGGCCTATACAGTTACCAGGTGCTAGGCAACTCACGCAGACACACACCAGCACACAGCGGTGGTGATGATATCCAAACCCCAGTGACACAGTGAACACAAACACTTAGCAAGAACAGTTTGTGCATCTGTGCTTGTGTTAATGTTTGTGTTCTTAAACTAATCAGAAGAAGTCACAGGACCTGGTAGGACTTGTTATGTCATGTCCTTGAAGCATGCCCAGCCATGCTGCTAGCTGCGGTGCACAACAGATACAGTACATTTTATGATATTTGTAGCAACGTTCCTGTAACGAATGTGAGCTCACACAGCTCACAAGTAACTCAAATTTGCTCAAGGACGCAGAAAGAGAAGAGGTTATGGTTTTCCACTGTCTGCCTCTTTTTTTTTTCCCCCTGTTCCTTTATCCCTGCTGGAGCTTTCACTGAAGTTGCCTGGATTCCCACAGTTTCCCAAGCTGGTTGGAGAAATAGGTGAAAGGCCACGGCAGTCTCTCTCGCTCTCTCTCTCTCTCTCTCTCCCTCCCTGCCTGTGTTCATGTTCATGAATGTGACATGCAGCTCTTGTTTAACAGCATGCCTGTCCTTGCCCCGGCTGACACAGCTATGAGTCGGACCCAGGCATCAATCAAACCTTGTGTTGTAAACACAGCTGTTTCGTTAAAGACCGAGGCGTGGCGATGGACAGGTTGACTCAGCTGACTCAGAGGTCCAGCTCGTTGTGTGGCGACGCCTGACGCACACAGCAAAACAACTTCCTAAACGAGACAGAACAGATCCTGACGGGATGGACAAGAATGACTGTTGTTGTGGCTCTGTGTGAAACGTGAAAAGGAAGTGTAAATATGTGTTCTCCCTTCTGCAGGGTTGACAACATGGTAGTGAACATGTATTGTTTAGTTGAATAAAAGGAGTCTAATCTAAATCTCATTAACATGACTTTCTGAATTATGTCAAAACATTCTGGTTTTCGTTTCAACATGACGATGTTCACCCCAGTGCACTCTGCAGGCCTTATTTTTGGGGCCTCACTCTCCTCTCATCTCAGGCCTCTCTGCCCCTGCATTGCTGGCTGCAGGCTGATGATAAGACAGTAGCCCCTGAAGATACAAGGTTGCTGCTGCTCCCTGTGTTGCCACAGCAATGCAACAACACACATACAATTGAAGTTTACATACACTGTATAAAAAGACATATAACCTTTTCGTTTTTTTTTTTCTCACATTCTGACATTAAATCAGACTAAACTTTTCCTGTTTTAGGTCAGTTAGCTTTACCAAAATTATTTCTATTTGCTCAATGCCAGAATAATTAGAAAGAGATTTTTTTTTAGAGAATCTTTTAGTCATTTCTTCATAGGTTTCCATACACTAAGATGACTATGCCTTCAAACTATTTGCGAAAGCCCAGATGATGATTTCATGGCTTTAGAGGCTTTTATTAGGTTAATTGACAACATCTGAGTTACGTGGAGGCACACATGTGGATATATTTTAAGACACACCTCAAACACACTGCTTCCTTTTGTGACAACATGGGGAAATCTAAAGAAATCAGCCAAGATATCAGGAAGAGAATTGTGGACCTCCACAAGTCTGGTTCATCCTTGGGTTCAATTTCCTGATGCCTGAAGGTCCCACGTTCATCTGTTCAAACAATTATATGCAAGTATAAACACCATGGGAATGTCCAGCCATCATACTGGTCAGGAAGGAGACGGGATCTGTGTCCCAGAGATGAAGTGTTTTGATTGAAGATGCTGGGTAGTTACAAAGTGGCTTAAGGACAACAAAGTCAGTGTTTTGGAGTGGCCATCACAAAGCCCTGATCTTAATCCTGTACAAAATTAGTGGGCAGAGCTGAAAAGGTGTGTGGAGCAAGACAAACCTGAGTCAGTTGCACCAGTTCTGTCAGGAGGAATGGGCCAGAATTCCAGGAAACTATTGTTGTATACCCAAAACATTTGACCCAAGTCATTCAGTATAAAGGCAATGCTACCAAATACGAAGGAAATGTATGTAAACTTCTGACTTTAACGACAGTAATAAAAAATTCTCTCTTCCATTATTCTGGCATTTAGCAAATAGAAATAATTTTGGTAATCCCAACTGACCTAAAACAAGAAAAGTGTAGTTTGATTTGACATCAGACAGTGAGAAAAAAAAGGTTTTGTCTTTTTAAACAGTTTATGTAAACTTCTGGTTTCAACTGTGCATTCCAAGGACAGGACCGATGCCCCTGTCATTTCTACAAATTCATGTTCGCACTCGGCCATAAACAAAATTTCTCAAAATTATTACAATGCTGGCTGGGATGTGAATGTAGAAAAGTTTAGGGCGATCTTCCCAATATACGTCACTCAAAAACAAAAATGCCAACCATGGAGACGCTAGAAGAAAAGTCGTAAGGATGCATCTTCTGGGGATCATGAATATGAGATATTTTAATTGTACAGCAAACTGGCAGACTGACTGACATTCGGGAAGTTATGTTCGATGTTATTTGTATTATTCTACTTCTTGTTGTTAACACAAGGTTTGCAAAGCAACCAGTGGAGACTAAGGGTTGTCATGGCACCCAATCTTCAAGAGAAAGCATGCAGCTCTGTGTAAAACCCCAATCTGATGTTTTTCATTTTGGTTTGTGTGTGAAATAAACAACAAGATGATAATGTTTAAACAACTGCTGAATTAGTTTTAAAAAGTTTGTTCTTTTTTTTTGCTTTTTTTTTTTTACATTTCTCTGTCTGTATGCACATAATTATTTCCAAATTCCACACTTTATGAAGAGGTGAAGACACAGTGAGACAAACGAGAACATGCAAGACATCAAGATTCATACATTCCACTTGGGGACATGGAAATAATAACCACTTGTCTTTGTACATTTGTTCAACTTGAGTGCATCTTTATTTTCATAACGTTATATTCCTTCTCCTCTGCATTTCAGGTAGAAATACTGTGTTTATAAGTGTATTCGTTATAGACAGTAGCTACTTTTTGACTTGACATTTTAATTTAAAAAATAATAAAATAATATTGCAGACCATTTGGATAGTTCTTCATCTTATTATTCATACTTTGAACAATAATTATTATTTTTTGCAATTACAGGTTTCAGCCTGTCAGTTGTTTTATGTCCTGTGTTAGTTTTCTGTTAAACTGAATGCTTTTGAGTTTTTAACTGTCAGACAAAACAAACAAGTTATATATTAACTTTCTGTGTTTTTTCAAATGTATTTCTCATTAATTTATCCTATTAATTAGGAAAATAATCTGCAGATTAAACTCTGCAAAGGAATATAAAGTCTTCAGAGCTGGCTCCACCATGCTCACTTAAGGCAATAAAATGTGTCTCTAAAATAAGACAGCATAATAAGCACTGTGCAAAATGAGTGTTTTTCCATAAACACTTTTTAACACCTGCTGTGCTTTGCCAGACACTAAACATTGAACAATAATATCAGCATCATTTGCAATATTGCTTTTTCACTGGTAAGTGTCAGTTACAGTATTGTGTACAAAATATCAATTTTATGTTTAAATTAAAATAGTAGTTCTGTTGTTTGAAAATGGATTTCCAAATATAACTAATATATATATATATTGACTGCAGGCTTTTTACTGTGGACATCACATATTCAGCTCAATGCATTGCCCCACAGATTATTGGAGGAGATGTTTGACGGTAAATTCTTAAGCAGTTGCTATAAATATGCGTGTACTCCCAGTGCTCATAGCTCGGCTTGTTACATTGGTCTTGAAGGCCAAGTTTATTTCCAGTGGAACACAAAGCAGGAGAATCCATTATGATCCTAACAAACTCTTCCACAGTGAACATAAGAATAAATTTGCCACTAAAGTCTTGCTCGCAGAAGCATATCAAACTACCATTTATTGTATGTCAAGGCATCAAAATGTCCTGCCAGAATATTGTGGTACAATTTGTCATACCTCAGTTATCAAAGTTTTTTTTTTTTTTTAATGTGTGTGCAAAGATGGGATTTGTCATGATAGCTTCACTTTTTTTTTTTTTTTTTTTTTCATATTTCAGCTCATCCATAATCAGAGATCTTTTAATCTAATCCAACATCGTGGATTCTGAGTCAGTGGCATGATGAGAAATAACAGTGAAATATTCCGACTTTTATTTTTACTAGTTCCTGTGATGGTGTTATTTAAACAAGATTTGAAAAATTATGCTTGAAATTTTACAGACTTCCATATCTACAATGACACTCATATCATATGCCATAAAGTAAATGCCACAAATAAGAGATATTATCTGTTGCTTTTGCTTTCAAAATGGAATGCGACATGTGACATTTGTTTCCGGGCCTAAACAGGAGCACAAGGGCAGAGGGCAAATTCAGACCATACATACCAGGACAGGAATATTTGAAACCCCAAACCAAAGTCAGAGCCATTCTCCCTGATACTGTCCACTTGTGACGTCTGGATGGCCTCAGATAAAGAATTTCGTTGTGAATCTCATATTGCATACAGTCATGCAGCACTCTACAGTCCCCAGATAACCCTGACCACGTAACACAGTCCGCTATTCCTTATTACTCAGCATAGTGCTTTTCGTCACTGGTCCAAATTCACACAACAACAACAACAACAACAACAGAGCTGATGTTAACCGGTGTCCCCCTTTCTGCAGCCCTGGTTTTAAGAGTCTGCAAACAGAGACTGGGAAGTCATCAGTCTCTCACCCCTTCTCTCCCCTTCGTCAGCCCTCATGCCATGCGTGGATCCCATGGGCCTGCCCCTACAAGGCCAGAGCAAACAGGGCCTGGAAGTGGTGTCCTTGGCAAGGGGTGCTCTGATAAACACAGCATGAGTGAGGACACGCCGTGTTCTCCAGAGGGGGACGACAGACCCTCATTCACGCTCCCCTGGAGGATATTATTAAACTTAATGAGGGGAGCTATTTTAAATTCCCCAAAGGATTAGGGTACCTTGGAGGACGAGAAAGCAATGAAATTCTGCCACTTGTGTTGGAATCAGTGTGTTTCAGATACACTGTGTTGCAAATTCATTCACCTGCCTGGTTTAGTCCTGACATTAGTCTTCATCCCCATCAGTTTGTTATTTGCTTTGCAGTTAGCGTGGGAAGAGGAGGAGTCTCTTGCTCAGATGTGTCCCTTGACTGAAACCAAAACAGGACCTGCAGGCTAAAAATAACACAAGGATTTATTAAACAAAAAACGGGCTACATATTCAACAGTGTCTTTTCCATTCATCCATCCTGACGTTATCTCTCCACTCCACCACTAAAAACAGCCAGAATCCCCCTGAGCAGGAAACACTTTGGGAGCTCTTTATTTTGTTTGGCCCATCCAGTAACTTTTTCGTCACAGAAAATGAAACACAGAGCTGGGTCAACGGTGGTGAAGAGGCTAATGTCGGGACATGAAATTACATAACTTGGCCTCGGTCAGAATAAAAATAACCTCCTCGACATCGTCTCCTTTTACAGCGCTCAAATCCTCCACTTAGGCATGTTTGCTCACGTTTGAAAACACATGACCGACGGGCTGTGCACCAGTAGGGGATGTAGCTCAGTGGTAGAGCGCATGCTTTGCATGTATGAGGCCCCGGGTTCAATCCCCGGCATCTCCACTCGTTTTGTTGTTCTTGCTTGCTGCGTGTTGTGGTGCGGTGATAAGAAATATCCATACAGAGGTGTCGCAGTCGGTAGATTGGGGTGTCTTAGTCTCTTCTTTTCACTCTCCTCATTTCTGTACACGATGCTCTTTTCTA
This sequence comes from Stegastes partitus, assembly GCF_000690725.1. Lineage (NCBI taxonomy): Eukaryota > Metazoa > Chordata > Actinopteri > Pomacentridae > Stegastes > Stegastes partitus. The sequence goes on from NW_007578630.1 coordinate 205,334, forward strand.
TTTCTTTACTCATTTCCTCTGTCAGGTCCAGCAGTGTCACGTAAAATTCAGTAATACGCAATAAAATAGAATAAATAAATCAATAAATTAAAAAAATTAAAAAATCTGATTATCAAGAGGGGGCTTATATTCATAAAGCTCCCCCTGGCAAAGCAAATTAGTTCAGCACAACACAGAAGTCACATCATCGTTGTGCTTGTTATGATGCTGGACCGGACACGCCAATAAAATAAAATAAAATAAAATAAAATAGAATAAAAGAAGAAGAAGAAACATCCATACAGGTTATGAAAAAATCCACTTTGCTTTTTTTTTTTTTTTTTTAAATTTACCTAGGCTTTCACAAACGATAAATACACATATCAAACCCATTGTACTCCACCTTGCAGCTTAGTGAGCTTGTCTGGACCAAAATCTGTGAGGAAACGACTTCAAGACAATCTTATTTCATAAACATCTGTGTAACTGTCCAAAAGTAAGACTGAGGTTCTTAGTTCAAGTTTGTTTTAATATTCTTTCACAATTTTATTCATGTTTAAATTCATACGGTCGTTAACGCTGATTAAAATTACAATAAATAAGATGTTTTTAAAAAATGTAAATGTAAAAATAAACAACTCTAATATTAATGTTTGATTAAAAATGTAACGCTGTTTATTACAATGTTTAAGACGTAACAGGTCACATGACCACAGTTTAGTCAAGGGGCACACCTGTGGTATTGTGGGTCTGATGCAATATGGCTACAGAGGGAAACCATATGGCCCAAAATAACCATTCTGCGCAGTCTGAGAGGCACACATGGTAATTTGTGACCTTTAACTTTGATTTGTTTGTAATATTTGTCAAAGTGCTTTTGCATGGACGGTTTAATGCATTATTATTGCAAGCTAACATGTTTGGAGCCGTCTAATTACTGAAACTAGCTTGAGAGACTTTGAGTCCGTCTAATTATAGATTTTTTTGGGGGGGAAACTTTTAACAAACAGCAGACCGATGTAGTTAAATTTTGTTTTCATAGTGATTACTAAATCAGTTCTAATCCTGTGTGTTTTTCTATTACGTTTGTTAATTTCATTTAGATTGGCTGAGGTTTACAAGTTTTGTTTTGCAGTGTTTTCTTTACAAGTACATGAATGATGCAGACAAAGAAAGCATAGCAAATATCTCACATTTCTGAGGAACAAGATGTCAATACATACAAATATAAAATACAGGTTGAGTTTAATTTATATTGTAATGTCCGTTATCTGTCATTGATTAGACCATTAAAAACCTCATATCTGCGTATTACATATGTAGAAATGTTCTCCATGAAAGTCCTCTCTTCATGCCTCTAAATGACTTATATTTAACTACACTGTTGCTGTTTCGAATGCGCCAACCTATGAAATCCCAAATCGCTTGGAGCACACCAGCTCACCTATGCCAAACACTCAACAACTGCACTATATTACAGAAAGCTGAAAAAATGGAGTAACCAGATGCTGATTCTGAAAAAGAATCGCAGAAAGCCTGACCCTGCAAGCTGATAGGATTGGTTCCTTAGGTTTGTGATGTATGACACCCTGGCTGTCTGAATCTGTGTTGTGGAGGCGGCGGTTGGTACACTTTGGTTGCAAGGTGGAAACGCCATGGGGTTGAACGCTAATTTTACTCATGATGCATCTTCTAGAATATAAAAACACACCTTATAACAAGGTGAAAATATATATATATGTTTTTTTTCTTAGAGGGGGTCTTTAAATTGCAGCAGTATGCTATAAACTCATTTGCTAGTTTACTTTGTTACATAAACTGTTCATGTCCAGACAGAACTCACAAATGCTTTCATATTGTGCTGCATATACAAATACAACAACGTGCAAAAGCTTTAGTCAGTCCAGATTCGTATCCATCATATAGTATCATCAGAGAAGCATCTACGGTGACTCTTTTCCATTTAAATGTCCCAGTATGTGCAAAATCATGAAACATGATGACTGTACATCTATGCTTTTCCATCTGTTCTTCCTCAGACTCTAAATGCTCTTGGTACAAAAATATCTATTGCTTCATTTTTTTTTGTTTTTAGTCGGTCTGAAGATTGAGTGTACCCAGGGGCTCAACAGCCACAGCCTCTGTGCAGCTGGTATTAACTAGAGGAGCAGCTTACACATTCAGCTTTTTATTTTTAGGTTTATAGTAGGTTGTTTTGGACTACTGCTCTTTACTGACCTGATTTCTTTGACCAAACCCATAATATCTATAAATGTGCTGTCAACACATAGTTCTGCCTGCAGAAGTGTGGACCATGTTGACAGTTTCTGATCGTGCTGCTTGTGTTTTCCACATTGAAATAATTAAAAACCTCAGTGAATCCCCTACATTGTATTGTGGTGTGTCCACTGCTCATTTACATCTCATTTATATCCTTTAATGCTCAACATAAACGGGACCAAACGTTCTCTTCATAGCACATTCCAATTTATTATACTGAACCCTTGTAGACATTATTGATAGTAGGAAATATTTATGTGAACTTTTCTGATGTAATCTATTTTTTAAAAATAAGATTCTATCACACATGAAAAACATATTCACACATGTGCATGCATGGTTTGTATTTGTCTGTGAATATTTTGTGTTGGATTATGATGTTTATGATGGCTAAAGTTTTTAATACTGAGCAAATACCGTTTAAGTTCATTCTCTTCAAATTATGTTTTCCAAAAAATAACATTGATCTTGTCAGTTTTGGCTAACCTTTGCTTTCCAGACAAAAGTAGTATGCAGAGAAGATCATTGAATAGAAGTTAGCAAATTAGAGGTTTGCTGTCTCAGCGTGCCGTCACAGGGAGGAATGAGAAGACCGACAAAAACCCTGAAGGCAACGCTCGTTTTGTAAAATGTTATAAAGGGCACCACACACACGGTAACATATAGTTCTACCCCAGAAAAAAAAAAAAAGCATTTAAACTGACATAGATTAATCGCATCTGCTTTTAGTAAGTTAGTCTAGGCTGGTTGTCTAGCAGGACACACTATCTGCCATGAAACAAGACCACTAGAGGGTCAGGCCTTCACGTGTACTAGTTAGGTATCTGTAACTGTCTAACCCACATACTACATGTCTGCACATTATGACCTAAAAATGTCTGTTAGCATCCACCTTTACATAATTGTGACATATCCATTACCCAGGTGTCAAGCTAACATTTCTCAAGGCACGAAAGGAGGAGAAACATCAGTCACTCCTGTCTGAAGCTCTGGTTGCCTCCTGCACTGAGGCTGCTGACCACACTGCAGAATGCATCTAATACATATCAGTGTAAACCATGCCCCAGTTTCCTTTCAGAGAAACCTAAAGACTCCAAACTCAGCAGAGGAAATCGTTTACAAGGGGTTTAAGAAACAAAAATAGTTAAAAAAAAAATCAATATCATGGCTGCACAGGTCAACTTGAAAGACAACAAACATCAAATCCCAGAGTTCAGCAGTGGTGTTTGCAGTAAGGTGCAGTTGGTTTTCCTAGAAAGGCATTCCAATGGATGTATAAAGAAAAGCAATGAAAATTCCATGAAACGATTTAAGAAGAAAAAACAGATCGGGTGTATTTCTCCTGACAGATGAAATTCTTTGTGGTACATCTACAAGTCATTATGTTGCAACCGTCCAACCGGAGAGTTTTTGCTGTTGAGTCATAACACACAACAGGTTGATGTGGATTTGCCAGATCACAACAAACGTGACCTTTTCTCCATTCAGCACTTGGCACGACAAGGCGCACAGCACTTGACTAGACACGGAGGAATGTGTCTTGTCAAGCGTCTCTCTAATTCTTTCATGATTCCTCTGTTTGCATACCAGTGTGCATCAGGCTGAGGGACGTGCCGCATCTCAGTCATGTAAGTCACAAGTGTTAAAATGTGGAGTGATGCTGATAGATATAGACGGACAAGAAACATGGGGAAAGAGATCAGAGGACTGACATGCAGTAAAGGTCTCACTGCTCGTGGTGTTTGCACCCATGGAGTATGTGTCTTGCTGTATTTTATTTATTTATTTTTTTAAAGACTTTGACATTGTATTTGACCTCTTACATAACTATTGACCTGTAAACCCAAGTAGCATTATTGATCTTTGGTCGCCCCCTTGTGGTGTAGTCATGAAATACTCCTCTTGTAGATCACGTCACCATATGAACAATAGGTGGCGCCGCTTTTACAGTTTGTTTTTTTGTAGGTTGATTTTGGCAGAGGCCTGAAAACAAAACAGGTTGAAACAAGTTTTCACATTATTTGAGGAAGACAATGATTGTATGATAAAATTGGGATTGACTGTCCAGTGGAATAAACAGCACAGAATTTAAAAAAACAACAAGTAATACTGTGATGGGTTTAATCCTAAAAATGTATTTCAGATCTAAGGGCCTTGTCTCTAAGTGTGCCCCTGTGATAGACTGGTGACCTGTCCAGGGTGTCCCCTGCCTTCACCCTGAGTCAGCTGGGATAGACTCCAGCCCCCCCGTGACCCTAATGAGGATAAAGCGGTGTATAGAAAATGGATGGATTTTAGGGCCTTCATTTTCCTTCAATTTTCTGAGTTATTTTGTTTTGAGTACTTTAATTATACTGTGATTCATATGTGTGTACATATATATTTACACACACACACACACTCCCACACACACACAAATAAATTAAAGTTCAAAATAAACGTTCTAATTAAACCACATGCAACTTTCAATCAAGTTCCTTCAGCAGCAGCAGGAAATCCCTCATAGTTCAAAAACAGGTAATTAAAGATAAGTTAAATTAAAAAAAAAAAAAAAAAAAAAGATTTACTACAGAGAGATTCCAAAATCAAAAAGCAAGAAAGACAGAAAAAATGTCAGAGCTGCATGAAATGCTTTGGCTTTGCTTGACATCTTAACAGCCACTCAGTGTCAACGTCTGTGTAGTATAAAAAAGTAAAACCGTTGGTAATTACATATTTGATTGCTGCGATATAAATTAAAGATGAATAGAACAATGAAATATTCAGAATAATACTAGCAATGTGTAATATGCAAAAACCATACATGTAATTACTATTTTTTCAAACCATTTTAACCAAAGAAGGCAAGTTTATTTGTGTAGCCGCTTTAAACTACGAGCATGAATGGAGTGCTGTGCGTACAGCCCATCAAATGCATGAAGATAAAACAAGAAGAAAGGAATAGGACACACAAATATGATTTAAAAGAATCAAAATAAAATAAAACCTGTACAAATATCCGAGCTCCCATGTGTTTTTTTTTTTGTTTGTTTGATTTTGTTTTAAACGTCAGCATTAATTTTGTACATAAGTATTGCATAAGGTTTTTCATGTGGTATCTACAAGGCAGTCTTTATAGGAACCGCATATTACATCAAAGGGCGCTTGTGGTGGGACTGAAGTGCAGATAACGTTAGAGCAGTGACACACGAACACTAATTCCACCTCCGTTAGCATCCGCAGCAGATCATTAGTGCATGTGATAGAAAATTTAATAGGTACAGCCGGATAATGAGAAAGACTTAAAGGTACACAGACACACCCTGCGTCTCAAATGTCCACACTGTGTTGTGTACTAACATCGACTTTCACTGCCTTGTATAAAAATAGAAAAATGTTCCCATCTGATGTGAGAGTGTTTGTTCACAACTCATTCAGGTGTCTTCGTGTTTGTTTAGGCCATCGTGCAACAGTAGAACTCTGACCAAATATAATCATGTTTTATTAATTATCTGGTGGTGATAGGTGTACAAAAACCACATGAGCATATGATGTATGATTTGAAATTGATAAGTAATAATGCAGTATGCACATGCATCTTTGAATGAGAGCAAGAGGAAGTAAAAAAAAAAAAAAACATGATTTATGAGACTGAAATATCAAATAATTTTGTGTTTGAAAACAAGCAAACAAACAAAACCGATTACTTGTGATTCGGTCTCTTCAGACTTCTTCCACTTGTCTCGATGCCTCAATCTGCATTAAAAACAACAACAGCCAAACCTTTAATAATTCAACAAAAACTGCTTTAACATCACAGCTCAGCGACATTTTCATGGCAGAGGTGGTCCACAGCACAGAAAGTCAGCGTAGGTTTAGGATGGAGGTGAAGTTGTCTTCAGTTTGAGCCTTTTTTACGGTTTGACAATCAATTAATCTGTTTAATAATGACAAAATAGCAAAACCATCATGTCCATAGAATGATAAAACAACAAGTTTAACCTGGCTTCAGTTGATTTAACGGATTCAAAATTACTTTCAGAGCGCATTTTGCTCTTGTTATACACATACAGCCTCCAACTTCCTCATCGATGTTTGTCTTACCAGTTTGGGAACCGCTGTTAAAACACTAATTGCCTGCACTGATTATTATGTGCCACTGGAACATATCCGGTTGGTTGTTTGAGCTACATATGCTTCACAGTCGGCATGACATGTTGGCTGCCTCTCTCCTCATCAAAGTGATCTTGACCACAACGTGTGTGATTGATCAAGCGACCTGAGCTAAGAATGTACAAACTACAGAGCATGTGTGTGGGAGTTTGTGTTCATATGACCAGCTCTGCATTCCTCTGGGATAATCTTATCTCCCTCCTGGTGGGCTTAAGGACCTCTGTAGGGCTGCACTCATGTGCTCTAGTCCATATGTACAAACAAACAAACAAACAAACAAACATGTCATGAAGTGAAAAAGTGTGAAGCACTAGAAGCTGTCCGACAATTCTCACCCTGCTTGTTTTGTGGGTGAGTTGAAGATATAACAATGCATCGGATCATCACAAATTTACGAATGTACTGACACCTTAAATGGAAAAGAGGACATTTTCAAACCAAAGAGTCTCTCAAACTGCTGTATTCTTTAAAGATCGCTTGATTTCTTTGTGCTATTGTTGCGCTGCTTCTTCTTCTTCAGTCAGTGGGGGGGAAAACCTGCATAAAGAGCAAATGTAAATGCACTCAAGTGGCCGTTACCTGTAGTCTGAATGGAGTGAATAGTAACAATACACTTGGTTGATCAGCGGCTATCAAGGGGTTTTAAAATGTAAAATACGGCTACTTGAGCACAAACATGAATAATCGTCGTAGGTGCTTGGGAGCTGGCCTCTATTCAAACACATGATGAAGGACAGTACAGCCACCATTCTCCAGCTCAGGCAGGATCTAAAATATATTCACATGTCAAGCCACGCTAAAGAATGAAAACTCAAATAGTCAGTTTTATTGAATTATCTTCCAAGAGAGGAATAAAAGCAAGAAATGAGTGTAGAAGAAAATGTTTCTGTATGAAAGCAGGAAAATGTTATGGTTTCAATCTAGTAAAAACCATATGGACCTGAAAAATCTGTTGTTCACAGTAACCACATCACTTTTTATGTAAAAAGTAAAAAATATTATGCTGCTCTGCACAATGAGAGACGACGATTCTAATCTGGCTTAATCGCAATTGTGTTTACAGATCGTGGACAAGTACGGAAACGTGGTTAAATGTGGACCAACCTGTATTGATATCACCTGTGGGCACTTGTACAGAAACTTTTTTTGTAATGTTTTATGAAAATTGATCATTGGTGATGTTGTTGCACTTTTGGGGGGTTCTTTGTATTTCTAGCCATTGTTGTGCCGTCTCCATATAGGTGCAGGATTTTATATTGCAGTTCAAAATGAACCAACAGTGAGGGAAAATGTGACAAACCACAAAAACAAAACAACAGAACCTGCTTATTACCATTCCAAAAAAATATTTCTTTAGATTTACAATGAATTGTTTCACCCCAGCTCTTTCCACAGTGTGTTTTCTGAGTGGGCTCTGCTTAGCTTATACTGTCTGACGTAGCCTGAAGCCTTCAGCCTCAAACAAAAATGAGGTCTGGGAACTTTCTAACTCCACTCCCACAGATTTTATAGTTTCCAACTCTTCACTCCCACCTGATGCTGATTCACGTTATATCACTTGAGGCAGTTTATCAGATTCTGTGCAGTTCTCACTACAGCTACAAAACGCCTTGTGCAACTTGATGTGTGAAATCACCTAAGTTCTCCTTTACGTTCATATTTTGTATTTTCATGTCACAGAAACTTGCAGGGCTTTCTTCTTATTTCCTCCAGGATTCTAATATGAATGTCTTTTTGATGAGCTGCCATCTGTAGTATGCAGCACACACGTTGCATTAAAACGTCAAAGCAACGTAGGACAAAAACGCTATCTATTCCACTGACTATGTGCAAAACTATTTTCTTTAAAGCATTATTTTTTGTTTGTGGAAGAGCCATGTTAGCCACACACCAGCTGAGAAACGATGCCTAGTAAAAGTGTTTTCTGGGAAAGACAATGTTTCCCGTCTCAGAGCAACAGGGTCAGAAGACTACAAGCCAGTGTCTCCTCCAGCTTCTGGAAGAAAAGTTCAGGGCTGAAGCTTCTGCACATCCATTTTTACTGCATGGCAATGGTCCAGATTTGTACAAACCAAACACTGTACAACCAGAGTGACAACATTGTTTTACAGCATATTAACCCCATTATGGCAACTTTCTTACTGAGTGACACCCAAAAGCTGCTCCTCTGTATGATTCTATAAATGATCTTTAATATATTTATTTATATGTACATGTTTCTCATCAAAAAATAGTTTTTATTTTAGCTTTTTTAAAATTGTTTAAATTAACTTTATACAATTTAATATAACAAGATTTATATTAGACAAGATGTGTTTTCCAGCTTAAAAAAAGAAAAGAAAGAAAATTGCCACTAAATATTTTTCATGCAACCAACCAACCAACCAACTATTTCCCACCGTCTGGTTGTCTCTCATAATGTGCCCCCTTTAAAGGCTTCAACAAACCATGCTCATGTTGATGGAGGCTTGTCTGACCTCCACTGTGTTGCTGTATTTGTGAGAATCAGGAATTAAAACCTTCCTGAAATCAGACTGAAGGATCAGTCTTCCACAGTATCTGTGATTTGCTTCAGCAGACAGTGTGTGAGCCTCTGTGGGAACACATTTATCCCTGAGGCCAAAGAGGAGAGAACATCTGTTAGGAGCAGAAAAGTTTTCATGTCTTCGTGTCCTCACCCCAACCCAGTTGAAACACAAACTGTCTGCTGCAGCCACCCTTTCAAACTGCTCTGCTTAGAAGAGCAAATTCAGCAGTGTGTAATCAGCTGTTTTCACTCTTACAACCTCCTACACTGTGTTTGTGTGTGTGTGTGCATGAGAGAAAGAGGTCAGGTGGATGCTTTATGCTGTCATAGCTTCTGCAGATTGTGTGGGAGAAATAGACCCCCACACACAGATCATCATACTAACACAACCCTAAAGTCAACTGTAGATCTGCTCTGTAACTCTTAATTTAAGCTCTCCAACACCGTTTGTCCCCGTTAGGATCATCCTCAGCAGCAGAGCCACAACTCAGATTACTTTCACGTGTGTCTTTGCTATTTGCTTTTTGTTTTTACTGCTGTCCTGCCCCCCTCTGACCTCCAGTCTACGTGGCGTCGGCGTCAACAAGCGCTCTAACGATGTGTGAACTTTTGAGCATGCCGTGACAATGGCGCCTTTAGACAGGTGCATATATCCCCATCACCCACCAGGGCTGCCAAAAAGGAGTGTCTGACTCTCTTTGCAATGCTAAACAGGACCGCTGAAGACCGTGGCATTCATGCGTAATGGGCTGATTATCAGGCTCTTGCGCTTTTGGTTCGCGCACCAGCAGATGCACAGACAGAGTTCATGTTTGGAATTTATGCACACATGCTTTACTGAAAACTTTAGCTACAGTAAAGTCAGATGAAGCACTATTAAATAAGATAAAACAGTAATAATAAAGGACAAGATGCACAAGAGATGGAAAGTCCTGTTCCAGTCCGTTTCTTTAAAGTATCCTGGTACATCTTAGGGCAAATATTTGATTTTTTTTTACACAGTTGCTCACAAGATTTAAGGAAAAAGGATGAAACACTGAAACATGAAACATTTTCTGGCCCTAAGTTGCATTTCATGCCCCCTAAAGGCCAATGAATTAGCAGGTCTGGGCTCCCATCATATTGTTCCCGTCAGCTCGGTTAATTTTACCTCATGTCCCGCTGAGAGCAATCTGGAGAACAGTGCCTCTTTTATCTAAAAGGACTTCTTCCCTGCGGAGCGAGCAGAAGAAATGTTGCCAGGACGAACTAGTTTGTATTGAAGAGAGCAAAAAAAAGAACAGAGCGTTTGTCTCCAGCAGACTACCTACTCAAAAACGGCTTCTTCTCATCGGGGTGCGTAAAAGCCCCGAGCAGCAGTCCCGTGAAACATCAGGCGCATCGTAGAATGTCACTTATTTCGCAGTCAATTGATTTTAAAAACAAAAACGAAAGAAAAAAACAGCAACTGTGCACAAATACTTGATGTGAGATTAATTGTGATTAAGTAAGAGTTCAGATGATGTTCTTGGAAATTGTTTAATTGTAGTCTAACTTATCTGAAACCAACAGCTGAGATGATAATAGGGAAATATTCCACCCTGAAGATAAAAAGCCGTTGTTTTTCTTCACATATCCAACTTTTGGTCACTATTTTCTTTACTTCTACGTCATTATTATTATTATTATGGAGATTTGTGGACAGACATTGTTCATATTGCCACCACCAGCTGTTACCTTATAGTGTGGGCCAACAGAGGACGCTCAAGCTTTTTGTGACACATCTTTGTAAAGGAGCTGACAGTAAAAAAAAAAGTGAAGAAAGTTGCTCTTAGAACCCTGTGATTTGACTCTGTATGATGTGTTCGTATCCGCACTCCCAGTCTCCTCACAATGAAAGGCATTGATATGCACATTTCGACTCAGGTTCGGAAACATTTAACACTGAGCTGACCAATCAACCCTTCATGTTTAATAACAATAGGGTATTTCTATAGCGTAAGAGTGGGCCATTGGAGTCACGAAATGATTAGATTTGCGCCTTGCAGCACCTTTTTGGCACATTGGACACCTGTGCTGATTGGGGGTGGTGGCGCCTTGACGCACGGGGTGTGTCTTTAGGCGGAGATGTGCCCACCCACCCCGCTGGTTCTCCTCGCTGGCTACTATATGAGGAGGAGGCAAGTCCTGAACAAGATACATTCAACGTTGGTAGAGGTCTTGCTGATCTCTTCAAGCGTGTTTTTCTTCCCACCCCTTTCCTCTCCGTCCGACTGCATCATCTCAGGAGCGCTTGGATCGGTGCGCACCCGTGACGTGGAAATAATTCGATTTTTATTTTATTTTTTATTTTTCTTTGCCAGAGAAGTCAGAGCTCAACATGCCTCGTTCATTTCTTGTCAAGAAGTATTTCTCCAACAAGAAGCCATACTACAGGGAGAGCCAGCTGGAGAGCCAAACCGGTAAGTTTTTTTTTCCTCTCACTGAATTCATACATCTCAGTCATGAGTTCTTCACAAGTTACCTGCAGACGCAAAACAGAGCCATGTGCGGGGTAGAAGATACTTACATGCAGCTTCTAGGGGGCAAAACATTCTGATGTGTTATTAGTCACCTGGAAAGTTTGTTGTGTTATGGTAAAGCCTGTGATGAATGCAGGCGGTAAGATGAAACCAAGAATGCAAACAAGTTTAGAGCTTTATTAGGTTATCAGGTGAAAACCCACCTGACTTAATTTTCTCTGTGTTGCCAGCTTTTGTCCCAGAAAGCTTTCCACGGGCTGAACTTCCAACACAGAACAACAGCTCTGCGCTGACCTGCCATCCAACCCCCCTGTTCTTCAGCAGCATTGACACCATTCCCACGCTGCCCTCCCCGATCACCCCGGTATCTCTGCCTCCGTCCCCCCTGGGCCCCCTTGACCTCAGCAGCTCTCCTTCAAGCAGCAGTGGCGATGAAGAGGAGGATGGCGGACGTACCTCAGATCCCCCCAGCCCGGATGCCATCCAGCACGTCTACCACTGTCTGCACTGCAGTAAGACGTACAGCAGCCTCTCAGCGCTGTCCCACCATCAGATGGCCCACCACCAGATCCCCTCCAGTGTCCCCCTGCAGCAGACTCCCTCCCTGCCCACAGAGGTCTCGGCTCGCCCGGCCTTCCACTGCAAACACTGCCCTAAGGAGTACACCAGCCTGGGAGCCCTCAAGATGCACATTCGCTCACACACTCTGCCTTGTGTGTGCCCCACCTGCGGCAAGGCCTTCTCCAGACCATGGCTGCTCAGGGGCCACATTCGCACCCACACAGGTAAATCTCAACTTTCCATACAGTTGTGTGAAACTATTGATTTGCAAGTCTTGTTTGCTTGTTAATGTAACAGCTGTCTGCACCCCGTGATCATTGATATTCATTGACGTCTCCTGATGTGTGAGCAAATGTTATTGCTTAGCGGGGCACAATCTAATCAGCCCCACACTTGATCTGCATGAAAAGGGCAATCTGCATTAAGTAAGTTAGGGTGTTCCTGCTCTTTTGTCTGTTATCTGTAGATCATTTGAAAAACAATGACCAGAGGACAAACCTTTTTGGCCTGTGAATGTCTTAAGTGTTTTGCTGGTGCTGACAGTGTTTCTCTTTAACCAGGCGAGCGCCCCTTCGCTTGTCAACACTGTAACCGGGCCTTTGCTGATCGCTCCAACCTGCGCGCCCACCTGCAGACCCACTCAGAAGTGAAGAAGTACCAGTGCGGATCCTGCTCGCGGACTTTCAGCCGCATGTCCCTGCTGCACAAACACACTGCTTCTGGATGCTGTCCTGCCTCATAGACTCACATTCCCCGGATGGCTCTCAGGACTGCTTGTTGGCCGACACACCCAGAGGACATTTGGAGACTGGTGCCAACTGCATCTATGATATGACTGCTTTAAATGCCTTAATTTCAGGATTTTGTAGGTTTATCAGATCTGAGGTCATATTGGTATTCGCAGCACATTTTTGCTGCATCCTGTCAAGTGCGTGTGTGTGTGTGTGTGATTTGAGGGCAGCTGGACATGCAGTTAATTCCCAGGAAACTCCATTGGTGCCGGCCGGTCCGGGACATTGGCCATGTTGCAGCTGCTTGGGTGTGTTTGTGCGTCTGTGCATGTGGGGATGTCATTCCTCACCGTACTATACATACATGACGTGTGTATATGAGCAAGTGTGAGTGTTGAGACAGCTGTCTGTGTACGGTGCACTGTGGAGGCAGGGCGCTGAGAGATGTGTTAGCTGTGACCTCGACGACAGGTGACACCCCCCTCCTCCGGCCCTTTCGCCCCCTTCATGCCACGAACGCTTTCGGCAGTCGATGTGTATTACTGGACGAGAAATGACCACTTGAGCTTGACCAAAAAAAACACAACTTGCCTTCACCAATAATGTCATCTGTACAGTATATAAATGAGATGTTCTTTTGAAAAATGTTTTTGACCTACCATTTTTATGAAACATTTTGTTAAACATGCCTTTCAAATGGTGATTCTGTGCCTTTTATGGATGTGCATTTTTCTTCTGCCACGTGTAAATAAAAACATTGTTTAAAAAAATATATATAAAGCGTGCCTGTTTCTGTGTGCTCTAATGTTAACAGGTGTTGTGTTGAGTTGACGCACATGACAGTTTTTGAGTGGGAAGACAGAGCTGTGCATTATTTTTTGGGTTAGTGTGTGCTGAGGGGGGAGCAGGGATAGGTTTGTGGGATGCTGAGTGATGGAGGGAACACCTGCACACACCTGCCAGTGCACACACATGGAGAGCCAAAGAGAGCGAAGGGGCAGACAAGCAAATGAAATGAACAGGAGGGAAATGCTGAGCAAGAAAGGGCTACGTTGGGCAAGTTTGCAGAAGAAAGTCGGTGTGAAATTAGCAGAGCGTAAGAATCCCACTGACCCACTTCCTGCTGGAGGTGTGGCCACAGATGGAAACAGGAAACTTGGCTCAAAACCAACAAATATAACAGAACCTCAGGATCAACACACATCCGCTCAGTGCCATCTGCTCAGTAATGGCTCAACTCTGGTTACCTTGTAGGAACTTTTAAAGGAAGTCTGTACTTCTAGGTCCAGCTGAGGTTGAACATTCAGGGTGCGCATATGGCAGCAATGTGTCTTCAATCCCCGCTGCCCTCCTGACCCACACACACTGACGCCAGCATGTCTTAGTGAGGTAACAAAGTGTTTCCTCCAATAGCTCTCAGTGTTGAGAGGTGGATGCATGCACGTGTGTGTGTGTGTGTGTGAGGGGGGCTTGAGGAGGCACTCAAAAAGCCCGAGATCAGATTGCATGACTTAGCTTGCCCAATGTAAACAGGACCCGGCAGACTCCACACATGTGCACACACATTCGTGCACACACCTACTGAATAAAGAGGTTTGCTTTGATCGAGGGGGATTTTTCATTTGTCTGCCTGCCTTTCTGGGCTCTTGTTTAGCAAGAGGTGAGAGTCATTTAGCTGCTGCACACCTACACAGGCGGTGAGTCAGAGAGGCAGAGAAACGGGCCACAGGGGACTGAACTCCGCCTGAACTGCCGACGGTGACATGTTTTGGTGTGGATGGAGGTGAAGGGTAGAGACGATATGTCAGATAATGCTATAGAGGTGGATGATATTCCGTTTCACCTTAGGATATTCAAAGTCCACCTCCACAAATTCATATCAAACCGTGCTGCTAAATAGACTGTCATTTCTTATACTTTTCGGCCGTTTTGAAATTTAAAACTCTGACATCTCGCTAGGGGGACATTTTTCTGGTTTGCAGTGTGTAGGAGGCAGCCTATCACTCTATAGCTTTGAGGCAATGAGATCACTGGACCTGTCACCTCTCTTTTTCAATGTGTGTTGTTGTGTGTGTAATATCATATTGGTCTCCTCAAAGTATTTTAATGTTCACAGTGTCACGCATGCGGCCCCTGACTAATTTGACATTCCTGAGCCATTAGTGACAGACATCCAATACCGTTGTCTAACAGAGAGTGGGCTGCTCTGTCTGCTCTTCGTGCAGCTTAAATCAAGGTAATAATTTGATTTTCCTGTAACAGGAAATAATGTTATGCTGACCTAATTACGAAGAAAAGGGGACTGCCACTCATTTAAATTTCTTACTGTTATTCTCATGGAAAGAATGTCTAAGTGTTTTTACTTTGCTCTAATAAATGAAAACAATGACAGTTAAATAGTTATTTTTCTTTCTTTCTTTCTTTTTTGTTTTTTCCCGTTTCTTGCAGATACCCAAGTGAATTTAAAGCCTGGAGACTGTCTGATGAAAAACTTCCTTGGTTTTGTGTATGCATAAGCTAATGTTTGACAATTTGCAGTCTGATGAGTTTTATTTTGTAGAATGGCGTCATCTTGGAAACAGAAAAATATGTGGCTCTTTGTAAACAATCATCCAGCGTAGAATCATAAGGGAGGCTTCACATGTGTCGAACAGAACCAACTGCAAGACTGCGTAATCTCTGCCTTAGAGCAATAGGAAGCAGCAGTGCATATTCACAATGAATCAAACTTTTTTCCAACATGTGGGACAAACATTTTTGCAAGCTGAAATGGCGGTTTTACCCCTTTGCTGCTCTGCTTTCAGTGCATGTGTTTGCGGTAATGTTTAGGACACAGGAAGTGGCCTGTCAGTCTTGTACAAACACAGCCCGTCCAAAAAGTGCTGATATAAAGCATCTGGGTGCGGCTACAGCTGTTTGTGTGTACATGGATGCATGTGCGTGTTTGTGTGTCCCTGTGAAGGGGAGCTGTCTCTCTGCCGGGCTTCACAGTGGTCCACACTGAGGAGGAGAGAGTATTTGCTGAAATCAGAACTGGCAGAGTTTACAGGACTGATTCACTGGAGGATCAGATTCCAGCCAGGAGGGCTAAGTCACTGGGTTAAAGTTTCAAACCTTCTTACAAGCTTCAGAGCTCTTACACAATGTCACTGCCCAAAGCCTCAGTGCCAAGCCTCCTTTGCTGGAGCTGTCCCAGTGGACTCTCATCTACCTTTATCCTTAAAAAGACATAAAAAAAACCCCATCATTTACACTTTTAAAGGCCCCCAGCCTCTACTCTGCTCTCGTAGAAAATAAGGGAGCCTGTCGGACGAGGAAACGAATGGCATGAAGTTTGCAGGAAAGGGCGAACTAGGGATAAGATATAATAATGGGAGGGGGAAAGCAACAAGGGAGAAGAGACTGGACATTGGAGGAGGAGGGGAGTGGGTGGCTTGGTGGGTGTCTGCAGAAGAATGAGTGTTTCTGTTTGTGGGCCATTAATCAAATCAGTAGGGAGTAGAATTTACTGAGGAATGCCACATGTTGCAACGCAGACTTGATCAATGACATGTGCTGTGAGGGCAGTGAGATATGCTCACTGCGGATGCTTTTCTAGTGAGGGTTTTGAATAATTCTGGATGGTTTCATGCAAACAGACAATCCATGTGCAGAACACATGCACATCTCTCTTCTCCCAGTGATGAGTCCAGAATTTTTTTTATTTTTTTTCGTTACAACAGGACAACACTGTCGACTCCTTCTTTAACATTAGGACCTTTCCAAACGTGTCTGCTTGCATGCAACGAGGTGATGAATGCGTACAAAGAGCTCAGATCGTTGTGCAAATAAGCCAGTTTTACCCAAGGACAGGATATGGCCAACAGGAGGGGGTACACGCCATTTCCTGCCCACCTCCGCACTCCTGCTGTCCCCTTCAATGGTTTGTGTGTGTGTGTTTCAGTGATTGTGTTATGTGGCTGGTGCTTTCCTCCTAAACACAGACCCTCTGTCCCACAGGGTCAGAGGGTAGAGGATGAGCCATAAAGGGACAGGAGAGTAAACAAATGAGAAACTGTGTGTGTAACAGACGTTCCCAACTTTGTGTCCATTGCACCCAAATAGTTAAGAAGATGTACTACGCCGTTGATCTCTGTCCACTAATGTAAAAGTGCATGTAGAGGCTAGAACAGTTTTTCTTTTTCTAAAAACATTCAGGGAAATTTATGCAATGTTGTATTAATATTTTTAGCAGGAAGTTTTTTTATTTTTAAAAGTTCTAAAAAACCAAGAAAGAGCACATTAGCACAGGGTCGGAGGGCACTAAAGCACCGAATGACCTCACAAAACAATACAACAATGTTTTATGGAAGAATGTTCTATAGTGTACCATCATAATCTATGATCTATAATGCATCAATAATAATCCCATTCCAAGAACATTCTCAAAATATTGCATGCAGATGGTTCTGCCATCGTCACACTTCATTTGATAAAAAATACATTCGGTCTTGTGAGATCTTCATAACATCTTGAAATCATTTTCTGAATGCCGATTTTAACCTCATAGGAAGTTTATTAGAAGTGATAAATGTCCTTAAAATATTTCTTAAACATTCAATTAAAATACTTTCTTTTAAATATCAGAACTTGGAGGTGATGTTAATCAATGTTGTGGGAACATTCCCTGCTTACGGGGAAGGTACTGGCAATAAGTGAATGTATCTTTGATATAAAGAAGTGCCTTTCTTAAAATTCACTTGTAAAAGAGTTTATAGAAAAGAATATGCAGTTTAATGAGGAACTGGGCCGTGCTTGAAAATAAATGCCAAACTTTACAAGTGTACAATTGTTATTTATTTATAGTGTATTTGCATGTTTTATTTTCATGGAGTACCAGAGAAAAGTAAGACGAAACAGGAAGGTTCTCCCAGATGTGCAATTTCAGTCAGAGAGTGTGATAACATCTTAATGTAAATGCAGTTGACTGGGAGGTAATTGCATTTGAATATTGTCAACAGTAAAGCAGGTTAACTCTTTAAAAATGAAATGACAAATGGCCTTTTTTCAATTTATTTTAATGTGGTCATAGAATGTCCACAGAAGTATAATTAAAATCATATTACAGCATTTTTATTTTTATGCAAATAATACATACATATGAGGAAATTCACAATACTGTTGTGGATCAGCCTGTACGATTTTAATTAACTTAATGTGACATTTCAAACAGTCAACCTGCTTTGGAAAGTAGCTACTATAAAGCTTCACTTCAGTTCACCTTCAAGGGATTTGTGCAACTTTACCAAGAAAATATTTTACTTTTACTATGTAAAAAAATGATGTAACTACAGTTTATATGGCATACTTTGAGTGTAGCATTTTTTATACTTCATAAAGGAATTAAATACTCTTTGAGCAACTGCATCAAAATACACTTGCACAAAGTTGGCAAATAGAGACGGTCCATGTCACAGTGACCTCAGGGTGGATCGTCACGCATCTCAGAGCCGGTTGCTGCCATTTGTTAGAATTACACTTGATCTTATTAAGGTTAAGTAATGCAGATGAAAAGGGAGAAAGTACAATTTGCTGTGGTGTTAAAATGGAGGGGATGGTTTACATATGCTCCATGATGGTGTTTTTTTTATCACTACATTAACATACAGAGCTGAATTCCGAGCAGCTGGGTGTTAGCTTCTCCTGCTGGTTTGATAACGGGAGGCTTAGAGTTAATGCCCATACAGCTAAGATAGCTCCTCTGACGCTCCATTGTTGCCCTTTACTCAAGAATATAAGCACTGAATAAGTGTGTGCAAAGTTGAAGCATCTGTAGCTTCTATTAAAAGTTGCTTTACTTTCCATGATCCTTGCTTCATGAAGCTCTGCCTTGCTACACCCACAGTTGTTGCACAGGGCCGTGCGACGGCGGTTTCATCAGTGATAATGCGACCGTGGCTTAACACACTTTGATTCATGATTAGCGCAGCTTCACCCAGAGCGGGGTGACGAGTCGGTGAAACGCAGGGGTTGCCTGGGAGGAAAAACCCAACGTAACTTTGATTTGGTGTGAAAAGCTGATCTCCTGCACATGCAGCTGTTAAAAAGACATGTCAGTGGCACTGTCATGTATTTCAGCTGTGAGCCGACCGGGATTATGTGTGGTGCAAGAAAAGGAGTGTCAGGCCTGAATGTGCACCACACACCGAGTAAGCTAGGCTGAGGCCAACAAGCCATGACATGAGAGAATGAGAGAGCAGAGAGCAGGATGCATGGAGAGTGAATTCTGAAAGGGGGATGTTGCAAAGAAAGCAGGTATCAGAAAAGATATGACAGCATGAGCAACACAGTGGATTATAATAATAAGGGAGAGGATAACAATGTATGAAGACTGCCTGAGTGTTTTGCTTGGACTCCTACATGAGCCTATGTTACACTTGGCATCAGAGAAGTAAAAAAATTTCCAGTGCTGACTATTTTTCTTCTTGCACCTCATATTGTGTCACCCCCCCCCCTTTTTTTTTTTCTTACCACAGGTATTCAGGTATTTGCCCCCAGGGTGCTGCTGGTAGTGCTGAGAGGTGCAAGGTGCACTTTTGTCCTCCTGTCAGGGCCTGTGTGGGCCCAGGGGGGCACCGGCCGAAGGACCAGGACAGTTCTATTGTCCCGGCACATTCCACTCAGTGAAGGATATGGTGGGGTGCGAGGGAGGGGTGCTGGGCAGAGGGACCAGGACGGGTGGAGAGCAGTCTTTGAGTGGGGATCTTGAGTTTGTGTGTGTTACTGCAGAGAGCACAGATTGCCTTCCTTCTCCTCCTCCTGCCCCCGTCTTGTCCCGTCCCATCCTGTCCCTTGAGGAGCCGCAGGGCAGGCAAAATGCACCTGCCTGAAATCCACACCCCAGGGCCAGATGCCTATCTCCCCCATCTCCATGGTTTAACAGAAACACTGAATGTGCCACACACACTGGTGTCCACTTACACTCTTTTAAAGGCACAGAGGGACATCCAGTTATGTTGTACCCCAAAATTATCTGAGAGAGTTTCTGAACCATTCACACTGTGCAAATTTACATTCGGAATGAATTAAATGCCTCAAACAATAATTAATGAACTCAGTAACTGAGACGCCTTGACGGGAAACTTGACAAATTAGTTTCCAGGTTTTGAGAACCTGCTGTTGAAGATATAAAAAATTACTATATGACATATTTCACAGCTCTGGAGGTCGCTGATTGGAATCCTGAGTCAGTGTAGGTATGAAATGAAAAAAATCGTGTGTGTGTTGTAGCCTGACTCACCTTCTGTCGATTATGGGCATGGACAATTATTTGAATTTCTTCCTTCTATAATGCTCTGTTATCGCTCTTTTTGAGGGTGCACTGTCTTTACCAATGTTTTATTGTCTTATTTTATTGTTGTTCCAATGCTATGTATGTTTGAATGTTTTGTAAAGTAACATTGTAACTTTTGCAACTCTTGTAAGTCTTAAAATGTGTTTTAGTATCTATACTGATTAAAAATGCATTTATTTTCTTTTTTAGTTTTCTCTTCTTTACTTTTCTCCTCCCACTGCACTGTTAATGTTTCAACAATTTCCATCCATCCATTATCTATACACCGCTTAATCCTCACTAGGGTCGTGGGGGGACTGGAGTGTATCCCAGCAGACTTAGGGCGAAGGCAGGGGACACCCTGGACAGGTCGCCAGTCTATCACAGGGCTACACTTAGAGACAGACAACCAAGCACACTCACATTCACACCTACAGACAATTTAGAATCACCAATTAACCTCAGCATGTTTTTGGACTGCGTGGGAGGAAGCCAGAGAACCCAGAGAGAACCCACGCTGCACGGGGCGAACATGCAAACTCCACGCAGAAAGATCCCGAGTGTCCCCACCGAGACGCAAAGCGGCGACCTTCTTGCTGCGAGGCAACAGTGCTACCAACTGCGCCACCTTGCAGCCCTGCAATATATCAATCATCCTTATTTTGAGTGAACAAAACTGGTCCTGACCAAGCCCAATACAACTGTGATTGGGCGTAAACAGAAAACTAATTAGATGCAGCCGGACCATTCTACATTGTGCTGTGTCAGCGCTACAGAATGATCTGACAATGCAAGACCAGATGCATGGAGACAGAAAGAAGGGAGGTTACTGGATCACTGTTGGCCACCTCTTTTGTTCGTTGGAATGAACATGAGCTGCAAGTAGCATAACTTGTTAGAATGAGTAGAGTAGAACTGTCAGCTGTTGCACTGCATTGTGGGTAAAATAGAAACTAAGAAAATATAATATATAGAATGAGAACGCTAGCTGTGAAAAACATTTTTGCAGTATTCAAGCCAGAACCTGACCACATACATCACGATGTACAAGCACAAACAAGGTTGAGAACTCACAGACAAATGACAGCTCATTTCACGCTACAGACTGTGACAGAAATATGAGCAAGACACCGTACTTCCTGGACTATTGAGCACAGCTGAATATAAGCCGCATCCACTAACTTCAAAAAGAAAAAAAAAAGTACGTATATGGGCCGCATTTGTCTATAAGCCGCAGGTGTTCACGATATTTACACAGAAAGATTTTTCTTTTAACTTTAATTAAATACATACACAAATGCGTAGCGTAAATGCTTTTTTCCAAACAGTGCCTGTAACAGCTGGTTAAAAAAAACAAACAAATACAGTGGCCTACCAGGAAAAGTCACTGATCACAATCTGTGCACTAAAACCACTAAAGTCGTCTTCTACAGTGCTGGAATTGAACAGCCTCAGAATTATTTCGTCACACACTTCCTCTGTCTCTCTTTTGTTGTCGCGCTCAATGTCACTTCAATGTCTAGAGGCAAATTTGTAAAATTTGTAAAAATCCATAAATTAGTTGCATCATTGTTTAAGCCGCAGTGTTCAAAGCGTGTGAAAAAAGTAATGACATATAGTCCGGAAATTACGGCATTAGCATTTTATCATTATGAGGGAATATGGCCCAGTTATACATATATATATATATATACATCATGGTGCATAAGTGGCCTCATTCTTAATCTCGTTCCTCCTACAGTAAAAGGCGCAAATGACTTCATGTGGAACTCTTTGCTCTCTTTTCAGTGAACTATCAAGCCACATGATCCACAGAGTGCACGGACACACTTAAGCCATAATTACTCACATCTAGAAACATTTTTCTAATAGCTGTCCCTCTCTCTCCCACACTCTGTCAAATAAACATTTTTTCATAGTAACCAAATCGCCTTGTGTTGCGTATTTATCGCTCAGTTTTTGCGGCCTCTCATCTCTCACACTACAATCACATTTCGCTGCGACACAGCTTAGCTCGCCATGTTTTCATTGGCGTAGCAAAAAGCGTTCTTGGTTTATCATGACTTTCAGATTTGCAATGCATGAGAGACTCGTTGGTCTAACGTTGCATGTCTGAACACATGGTCAGGCTGATGTGCATGCTTGTGTGTGAGTGTCACCGTGTATTGGTGTGTAACCAGACCCTCTTGTGCAAGCAGGGACAGGTGTGCTACCACCTGACCACACCCCCGGGCCACTCGGCACCTCCTGTCCCTAACACCTGTCCCCTTCGTCTGTGCAAAGACCTGTATACCTCTCCTCTTTCCATGTCCCACACATTCGGACTGGAGGTGGTTTGTCTGAGAGGACGGCAGGTTGTTGGGCTGAGACGGATGGAGGGGGATCCGATCAGGCAGTCTGGTGGCCAGTTTGTCTTGAGTATCGACGCAGCTGTCCCTCTGAAACTAGAACTCGGTCGAAGCATCCAGCTCATACTTCCTTCTGCCCGGCACCATGGTGTCATCTCTGCCCACACAGTGACATTGCTGCAAGCTGTTGGGGAGCTGCGTCAGACCTTTATGTCCCTGTGAACAACAGATGGGGATGTATCAAAACATTATCTTCTGTGTCCAACCCACAATTATAACATTTTATTTTTAAGCTTTGGCTATAATTCATGTTGCTTCATGATGAAGATTTTCCTTGCCATACTCAATCGCTACGAGGTGGCTGCATTCCAAATGTCATTTCACATTATTTGAAAAAATTAAATCCCTGTAATAGCTGAGGATTTGTGTAAAACAGACGCATAGTCAAAGCATCCTCTGACGGTTTCAACAGAACATTTAGGTGATATGAGTAACACCAGTTTTGCTTACTGTGATTGTGACCCTCTCACTGCTTAATTTCATCCTGTTATTAGCAATTTTTTTGCGTTAAAATTTTCAAAATCTCCACCAAATATTATATGTTTTAGATTATTTCATCACAACATTTAAGTTACAAGATACAAAAGTCATGGGTGTCTGACAGCGGCTGTCAAATATGAAGAGCAGGTGTCTCGTCTATTTTCTTTTAAATCATAGAAACATTTTTAAGCATTATTCTTCAGTAATTATATCTACCGTTTCATTATTGCAGGTTTTGGCATGCTTATTCAACATTTTGTTGTTTTATATGACGCTGATATGCAATATGCTGCATTCAAGTTTGCATGACAAGGAAGGGAAAGAGTGGTCGTATCATCAAGATGACAGTATGACAGATGAGTTCAGTGCAATGCCACATCATATGTTCTTTGGCTGATGGGATGCACCCACATTTCTTTGGGTTTCAGACACTTCTATAAAAGGCACACTGAACAAAATCTCAATACGACTGAGAACTCAGAAACTCGTCATCACTGTAACTCTGATATGACATGAATGCAGCTTTATTAAAGGTGTGATCTATGAATGTTGTAGCCGACAGTGCTTTTGTTAATTTAGATTAAGAAAATAAATGGCCCACATTTTTAGATTACCCAGGTTGCAAATAATAACATCTAGCAGATGTTTTTCAGACCCATGACTCCACCACAGCTGTGCTCCAATTTCTATATGCAAAAGACAAATACAACATGCCAGAGGTGCTGACCTTCAGTTTATTGCAAAATGAAGTTGATATGTCTTTGTTCTTCTTTTTAAAAAAAATGTTATTATTATTTTAAAAAACAAACTGTGTTGCTTTGCTCATTTACTTTCTTTCCACTGATGTCACAGAATCCTCTGATCTTTGGTGAAAGAAAAGCTATCAGATAGGAATCACGACCAGAGTGACATAATACAGTAGGACCCAAATGACAAAGTTAAAATTTTCCTCTTGGTGTTTTTGTGTGTATTTTTGTGTTAGTAAGAGTCAGAGAGAGAAAGGGAGGGAGAGGTCAAAGCAGCCTGAAGGCCATTGTAAATTCCTCGCTGGCTCAACCAAAGACATTCTTTGCTGCTGTTTTTCTTTCTAATCTCTATGCTCAGATTACCAGCTAGAGGGCCTGAGCAGATGAGAGGAGAACAGGGTGGCATGCATGCACTCACATGTGCCCAAACAGGCACTAACAACACACACACACGCACACACATGTTCACACATACGCACCATCTATCTCTGCACTAACACACTGCAGTACGCTGCAGCGCCTGTTGCCACGGCTCACTAATTGGAGATATCATTTCCACCTGATTTGTTTGTACTGACGCTGAATTCTGTATCACAAAATTAAAATAAAAACCCACCAGCACACTGAAATCATTACCCGAGAGCTTGTTTTTCTGAAAGCCAAAGAAAACAACACCCCTGTGGAGAATGCTGAAAGGATTCCCACATGACAGCCCCCCAGTGCCACTCAAACACACACAAAATGCTGCATTTGAAACTGGAACCTTCCTATAAAGCCTTTCCAGATGTGCCCAAATCAGTTTCACAGGAATGATGGCACTTCTCCGAGATTCACCACTAGATCTGATCACACTTAGTAAGTCTGTAAAACAAACAAAGTTCCTGTTGGTTTGCAGAATAAGCAAGCAAGATACAGTAGAAGTGTGGATTTCAAAAACAACATTTCTGACCATCAGCCAGATGGCTCGTGTTTAAGAAGAGGTGGTCTGTCAGTGTCTCCTAAGAAGAGCTAAATTGTAGAGTCTAACTAACTCAAAGTTGCAGATTTATTTATCATTTAGGCATCATGGACTTTAGGAACTAATACATTTAATGGTATCCCTAGATTGTTTTATATGCTATTACCTTTTAATGATTTAAACGTTACAATTTTGTGCAAAATGACTTAATCTCTGATATTTAAGACTTGATGATTTGTCAGAGTTTACTTAGCAAATTCATATTTGTACAATTTGTTGGTCCATGTGGGCAGGGCATGTATGGCGTAATAGACCGACTTCAGCAACGGTGACATTTTAGTTCAAATCTAAAACTCTTCATTACTTATTATTTGTCATAATTTTGGTTTTCACATCCACTATTTGGTTGCTGAGTAAAAATCCGTCTCCTCTCCTTATTGTTTCTCCTTTGCTTGTAGAAAAATAAATCATTTTAGAAGAACGACGGATTCATAAACAGAGGCACAGTGCCTTTTAGCCGAACTCTTATCGAATATGTTGCACTTCAACATGTCAGGGAAGAGCTTAATTATGGCTGTTTCTACATACCGGCAGAGCATTAAGCAGAGCAAGGAAAACGGAGGGAATATTTTTAAGGAAAGTATGACAAAATATCCGTCTTTGTTGTAAAAGCTCCATTTGTAATAAGATGACAGGTGAAATTAAATCTCACCGTCTGCCAGAGTCACAGTGGTAGGAAATGTTTCTCGAGATAATGTGCACATGAAGCTATAAAAAAAGTCGTTTTATTCAACTTCACCTTGTATAGTTTTAAATGATAGTAAAGAAGTTCACTTTGTTTTGCTTCCTTTGTAATCACCTGTCATCACTTTAAACCTGCCAGTATCACAACAAAATTTGTGCACTCTGCAAAGTCTTATGGACAGGTGCGTCGGGTCATAAACTCACTGTGAAAGAAGCAATTAATAATCTCTCGTCTTCTGTAAACAACTTTCCTCTCCTCTGACCTCCGTAAGGTAAAATCCATGGTTTGACACTTTAAATAATGCAGGACATGCTCTGTTTTGCATCCATTTACTTGAATAATTCTGGAGTTTTCGTTACGCACTGATTTTGTGAGTGATCTTTCTCCATAGCTACACTACGTACCCACACATCGCAAACAGCTGGGTAAATCTGGCTCCCCTGCTGCGGGGACAACAGACTTGGGGGGCTGAGGGCTCAGTGTGGGCCTGGTAAGGTGCTCCTCCAGGGGGGCAGAGACCACCAGTCTCCTCTGGAGCCATCAATCAGACTAGAATCAAATCACAGAAGGTCTCTGTTGCCACTTTGGTTTCTATTGAAAGAAACCCCACAGTACTCCGCTCTGAGCAGATGGCACAGGTGTAACGTAACAGGCTGTGCTCCAGTTAGCTTTTATTCATCTGTAACCTTTTTTTGTTCACATAAATGTAATTACAGGGATCTGACAAACACGCTGCCCCGTTCCCTTCCCCCCTTCCTCTTTTTTTTGGCCTCTCCAGCTAAAAAGCACACGACTAATCAACCCAGAAGTAACACCTGAGATTAAAAGCGGGAACCAACTGGGGGTAGGGGAGGTGCCGCAAAGCTGATAAAACATACTAGTTAAGTAATTACCAACACTCCAACTCAGACCCCTGCTGTTTTGGCATGGCTCAGGTCTGGCTGAGCTGCTCGGATGAACCAGCATGAGTCCTCACACTTTCAACAGGTGTGGAGAGAAGAAAGAGGGGAAGAGAGTGAATGATGAAAAGAAAAGGAGTTAAAAAAAAAAAAAGAGAGAGAGAACACGAGCACCTGTTTTGGCCTTCCTTTTGCGGGCTGGGGCTTGCTCTGCCCCGCCCTGAACAACACATTCACGTCTCAGTGCCTGCTCAGCTATGTGAAGTGGTGCTGGGGTCAATTTTCAGGGGTTAGAGAGAAACAGAAATGGGAAAATAGTCAAGTAGGACTAGCAATTACGGTCAGTAATTACTGATGGTTAAGGCTGTGAATCAAAATCAGCTGCAGGTCGTTTGCCTCATTTTGCCTCGCAGTGGCAAAGCGCATGCATGGAGAAGCAATGTGAATGGGAAGAAGACAAGTTTCATCACAGGCACTCCTACAGTGGTGCGTTATTTTGGCTTCTGTCCCAGTCAGCAGCGTTTGGCAACTCTAAAAAGATTTGACAGTCAGTGGTTTAAGAATTTGACAGAAAAAAACAAAACTGCAGCAAGTGAAAGAGGCCAAATCATATGTGACCAAACCAAACAGCAGGTGTATCTATCACAAAGATAGTCACTAGTGTTCACTTGTTAAAGTTCCCAAAATCCATGAGTGTCTGTGTGGCTCAGCTCAGTACAAAGTTTATGGATTTCTATTTATCTTCATGTCAAAAGAAGTGGAAAAAATAGAAAAAGAAACATAAAAAATGTAAGTTTTCCTTTTAATTTGTGTCCTTACTTATGTACCACATCTTCTCTTTGCCTTAGATATCAAGGAAAATATTTACTATAATACTTACAGTCAGCGATTTTTTTGTATTACAGTTTGATCATTTGATTAAAAAAAGAGAAAAGATAAATCAATAAATCTAAATGATGTCACACAGACATTTTTGTTGAGCTCTGAACAAACTAAAAAAAGCTGAAAATCTTCTTGCCATTAAAAAAAAAAAAAAAAAAGACAGTAATGGAGATCATGTTTTACGGTTGTACTGTCTTGTAAAAATGATGCTGATTAATGACTCAGGTCTTGTGGACAGTATACACGACAAATACAAGTAAATGGCTGATACAATCCTTGAAATCCTGTTTTCAATGCTCGTCCAGTGACTTCAAACTCACCATGAGAGGCAGGTTCTGCTTTAACTATTTCAAAGTTATTCTAACATTGTTCTGCACACCCAAACATACACAGCCTGGTCATCTGATCTAACCACCGCAAGGGACGACAGTAAGCGTATCAGACCTCTGGAGGGTCCTTCCACCTCATATCTACCAACACACACACAATAACAGCATGCCTTCGCAGCTCACCAAGGCTCATTAACCTCCCGGTGGGGGGTGCGGGGGTCAGGGGCATCAAAGTGGCAGGATCACTGCAGACTCACCCTGCTATCCTACCATGGGGGTCTGGAGCCGCAGCGTCTCACCCCCTAATGAGAGGCCATGACATGCACACATCCACACACAGTTTGACCCCTCAGGACCAGCTGGAAAAGAGAGTCTGACATGCCTGTCCCCTTCCCTCCTCCTCCCCCCTTCTCCTCCTCCTCCATTCCTCTCCTAAACATTCCAGTCGTAGTGCAGCAGATCGCACTTACCACATCTCGCCTCCCGAATATGCCTTCATCCATTGGGGGTGGGGGCAAAGATGGAGACTAACAGTTTAGCCGATGATACTGATTGTTTCTACTTTCATTCTGGTCTCGATCATTTTCTAAAATCAGTGACTGTCATTAGACATGACTGACCCTCTAAGGCTTTGTCCCCGTGTCACTTGTTTTGTCGAGCCAACCAAGTGTATCAGCAAATCAGTAACCACCTGAGCGACTGGTCATCGAAACAGTTGCTGGCTATATTTTTGTCTGTGCACAACTCAGTGAATTACCTCGCCCTTTCTCTAAAAGGAAATGAAACTTGATTTGGCCATAGCCATTTTCATCACTGACAAAAACCACCCAAAAAGCACAAGTCTACTTCACAGATGAGCCCCAGACGTTGCAGTCAAATGAGCCAAATGTTTGACTTTTAGAGCTGTAATACTGTGTGATCTCATAGTTTAAACTGACAGGAACTGAATGCAGGGATCTGGTGCATGACTCTAACAAGGCAGCGATTAAATGCATCATCAACAGTCGTTCCGAGCTTTGAGTGTTGATACCATTCAATACGATATGGTGCAATATACTTTATTGTCCTCTTACTTTTTGTTTTTGTTTTATCTTGCTGTGTGTTCCCGGCCTGAGCCATGGACAGAAAAGGCATTTAGGAAGCTAAGAGCCCAGTGTCCACTTCCAGCTAAAAATCGTTTCATATTACATCTTTAACAAATGAAGAGAATAAACAAAACAAAAACACACCAGTCTATCAATCAGCACAACTGATGGCAAACACACTCGGAGGCATGTGGCAGGGGGTGAGTCAGGAGAGGGGAAGGGGAAGGGAGGGAAGCAGGGCTTTGGAGCAGCTTTCTGCCAGAAAGGCAAGTGCAGCAGCAGCAGCAGCAGCAGCAGCAGGGTGAAGGAGGGGTGCAGGGTCAAGGGAAGAGGCACCTTGCAACAGCTGGTCTCAATTATCCATGGAAGCACTGCTGAGTGTACAGGAGCATGTGTGTGTGTTTGTGTGTGTGTGTAAGGTTGAGGCATCGCAGGGGGAGGGCTGAGACCACTGGCGCCAGGAGGGGTGCAACAGGTCAGGGAGGATGAAGATTATAAAAATACTAGCAGGCAGTTGGCCTTGGTCCTACCGGTGCACAGAGGGAGTGTGTGCAGTGGATACGCAATCCCTGCCACAGTGCCACAGGATGTGGAATAGTGTGTGTGTGTGTGTGTGTGTGTTTGTGCCCACTGTGCATCAGGACAGTGTGTTTCTGCATACATCCTGTGAGATAACCTTCCTGGTTGTATAACAGAGGCTCATCCCATGTTGTTATTGATTAATGTCATTCTGTTTGTTCAAAATTTTTTTTTAAGAGTATCACTAAATGCTAAGTTAGATTAAAGAAGTTGTGTGGTTTTAGTGAGTCAGTGAAGATCCACTGATGTAATAAAACAAACAAATAAAAAAATCCTGTTAAAAATACCAACTCCTGGTTCTCACAGTCGAGGGTTAATTTTCTACCACAGAATAACTTTTTTTTTTTAAATTGCAAAACATGACAACAGATTCATGCCCCATATTATAACAAAACATGCACCAACACAAACACATCACAAAACTTATCACAAAATCATTGTTTGTTTTTAAAAAAGTTGTGCAGGGTCTCAAATCCTGGGCCGTGTTAGAGAAAGACATGCAGTACATGAGTGTACGACTCCCTCTGGTGTTCAACAAGTGTTCTTACATATGGAAACAGATAAGATGGAAAGATTTTAATTTTAGAACAGAGCAGACACAATCTTTCGTCAACTCACTCATCCCAGTTCTCTCATTCAGTTGACACTGGTGTCAAATCTTTACATTTTAATGTCACTTGCAGTGTTAAATGCAATTAAGCCAATTACTAAAGTACTGCATTCAATTTATGACGGAATTGTACTTGTAATTATTTACCTTTTGATGATGTAACATCCCAACACTTCAGATGGAAATATTGTGAGTCTTCTATGCTGTAACAATTACACATAAATGCATCATTTATGATAACTGCAGCTACTGCTACTATCAAAAATAATGAGTGTATAATATTCATGTAGTTGATTGCATGCATGGGGATAATGTTTGGTACTTTAAATATATTTTCTATCAAAAAGAATGCACTTTACAAGCAACGTTTAATGCAGAATAGTGTTTTTAGTGCGTTATGTCACAACTTTAACTGAAAGGTCCATTAGGCTTTACTGACATCTGGGGGTAAAGCTGCAGATTGCAACCAAATGAATGGCCCTGGCTTTTCGCTTCCCTTCCAAGCATGCAGGACAGCGTATGATGGTGCTAAAAACACAGATGACCCCTTTTTGAGCCAGTAGCCACGTTTTCGTAACTTATTTTTATTTGCACTTGGAAGTAACACATTAGAAAGAGTAAATGAAAAAAGTCAGGTTCTGACATAGGGAACATTTAACTTGAATGACTGACCAGCTGATTTAGTTGTTTTGTCGTCTTCGCCTCTGAAACAAGGTCAATGATGTGAAAGAAAGTTTTGTTTGTTTTTTCTTTGAGGTCTTTTAGCGGCTGGCAAACAGCTGGTTTGGTTTCCAGCTTCTTCTAATGTGTACACTATATCCCTATTTACACTCTTCTAATCCATACAGCCATGTGTAACATACCACACCACAACCTTATCTCAACACAACACAGGCTGGTTTACTCGCTCCAAAGTGGTCAATGGAAACAAGGCGATACTTGCGTTTTCTTTTTGTATCTTTTTGCTCACATTGCAAAAGTTTGCTTCAAATTCGCTTGACAATTATGTGGAAACGCAGCAAGTGTTTGATTTGGCTGCTCTGGACTGGTGCTGAAACAGATCAGTGCAACATGACAGACTCTGTGGAAGTTTTGTTTTTAATTTTATACATCTGTATCCCTGTATGTTTTTCTTTTATGGGTGGGACAACGGATGGAAATTAGCCTTGTGCTAAATCTAGCGTATTTACTGCAACCTTGTCTCATATTGAGATTGCATGTTCATTAATATGCACTGTCCCGTCGAAAGAAAGAAAGAAAGAAAGAGGAGCTGTTCCCTCTGTACACACACTCTGTGATATAAACTCATTTTAAGCTCACAAAAATACAATTCTCATTTTCAGCTGATTATAAACTTTTCTTCCAATATTCCTCTGAATCCTACACACTTGACCTTTAATAATTGTTTGTATAATCTAAATTTGTTAATGGTAATTCTTGAGTTTAACATCAAATCAAAGGTGATATGGGTGTACTTAACTATTGTACTGAAAAGTGTACTTTTAATACTTGGCCAAGAAAAATATGCTTCTCATTTTTGCATTATTTTTTCCATAAAATGCATCCCTCACACTGATATTAGATGCTGATTTCTGCTGATAGAGTGCTCCCTCTTATGAACAATCAAAAACAGATGCTTGAGGCAGGTTAGACTGAAAACATTGTATATGCATGCAGCTTCCTCCATTTTACGTAATCTTGATTCAGTGTATTATGTGTCTTTACGATTCATTACAAATGCAAAGTCCCTCACTTACCACTGTATTCTTTATGATCTGGTAAAATCATCACTGACTACTCACAGGCAACAGCACTGGTACACTTTCCTTTATAAAGCCATATTGGGCAAACTTCCAGCCTACCTTCGTAAGCTTCTCTGTGTCAGCTCTGTTAGTTACCAGCTACGCTCCTCCAAGTGGTTACTTTTCAACGTAACCCAGGTTTTAACTGATTTTGGGAAAACTGCATTTTCCTACTATGCCCCATGGGCTTGGAATAATCTGCAGAAAGATCTTAGATTAGAAACATTCATATCAATTCAAAAAATTAAGGGGGAATCACAAAGAATGTGGTGATGGAGACATATGATTATTTTTCTTGAGAGCTCCACTATGTTTTAATAGTTGTTTTATCTGTATTTGTCGCATCTTCTTATGTCATGATTAGCTGTTACCTTGGCCAGGTCTCTCTTGTAAAAGAGATTTTGAATCTCAATAAGACTTCCTGGTTAAATAAAATAAAAATAAATGAAAAATAGTTGCGGAAGTGCTTCAGACTCGACACCTACCAACTGTCTCTACACTGCAGCTCAACATTAGAGACAGACTTTAGAATACATTTTTGCAACAAACAAGGACTGAAATTACATCCACAGCTCACTCAGAGGAGAAATTTCATTGGTCAGAATGATCGGGAGAAATTATTACAGCAATCAAAACCTGCTTCGAAGGGAATATGGACGCCGGACCATTGTTTTAGGACAGCCATGAAAAATTGCAAACTTATCCTTTAACATCTGAAATGTCTTTACTGTTACACCCTGATTCAGATGTGTCCCTGCAGTTCTAGACCTACATTAAGCAGTTGTGCTAATTACATTATTCTCTTAGTTTAGCACAGTTTTACAGATTTGTTAATATTTTGCCTGCTCCAGGGAACCTGAAATTGCAATGTCATGACATGTTTAGGTATGATCCGACATGTACAGCTTTGGAAATAATCCATCACACCGCTGTTTTAGAACTTCTCCTTCGGGGCTGTTGGTGAAGTCATACTATGTTTTCTTCTTTATGGACAGCTATTTTGGTGATTCCGTGCTGGTGCGGTGTCTCTCTTGCTGTAAGCCGCTTGATTAAGCACCGAGATGACTGTCTTCTCTTGAGTGATAATTCAGCTTGGATTATTTGTTTAACAAGTTAAACAACAGGTGGACACAACTGAGACAAAAACGTCCATTTTGACATTCATCTTTTCTTGTTTATGTATACACTTAAGTAACAGTTTGATGGAGGTGCATCATATTTTGGTGAGAGAGAAAATACTTTAAAAAGTTTCCAAAATACATTTTAAAATATTGCACAGCACGAGGTGAAGATAGCAAAGAGTAAACCGAACGTCTGGTACAACAATAAAGAGCTACAAAACACACACACAACCCCTAAAAAAAAACAAAGAAAAAATAAATACACTCAAAGTAAAAGCAAACCAAATCTTCAAATAATCCCAGAAGAAAAAAAAGAAATGCTCACTGATTGCAGATTTTGATTCTTTTGAAAGCTTGAAAAAGCTCCATCATACCTGAACGTCAAGTAAAATTGTAATTTACTTTTCATAATGTAAATACATAATAATTCCACTTCCAAATAAAAACCTAATTAAAATGATTAAAGTAAAACAAGCATAATGTATATGATGTTGACAAGAGCCCTAACTTTGTAAAAAAAAAACTAACTCCCAAAAACCTGAGTAGATGCACAGCAACGCACCAATGTATAAACTGTCTTGAAACTTTAAATACATTTCTAATTTGGTATAAAAATAGTTTGCTCATCCGCCCACTCACCTCATAGAAAAATACAATCTTCACCTAACACCGTCTCATCAATTCTGTCTCTAAATGTGCAAAAGAAGGATTGCTTTCGCTCTCCATCTTATTTAAAAAGCTTTGTTTTGGCCCTCTTTTGTCCATTCACGCTAACGCAGTTTGTCCCTCTGGTGCCGCCGTCTCCGCCGTCTTCGCCTTCGTTGTTGTTCGACCAGCTGGCTTTCAGAGGGGTGAGCTCAGGTGCTATAATGTCTCCGTCCTACATGTGAACAAAAGCAACACAGGCTGGCATTGAGACAAGCGGTGTAGAGTGTGCACAGCAAATGCAAACACATCCTTGCAGTAACTTGGAAAGCTATGCAGGGGCTCTTTAACAACAACTCCTTTCTCCCAGCTCGATCGTGGACCTGAGGGGGATCTACCCATTATATGCTGAATGTATGTCGACAGGGACTTACTGTCTCCACCCACAACAACTTACTGAGGCTATTCTTACACGTTCCGTATGAAAAACCTGATGCGCTTATTAGTTGGATGTTTTTTTTTATTTGTTACTGTCACATTTTAACTCACAGTGCGTTCATTTTTTTACTGCCATATTAAGTCCTGCACCGCTATGGAAACAGTACAACAATAGTTAGAAGTAATGGGCTCAAAAATGTTTAAAAAGTTAAAATGCTATAAATCATTTTAAAAAAAGAGAAAGCGCTAGTTGAATTTCTGTGATTACTTACTTCACAGACTTGAAAAAAAGTTGAATCATCATGTACAGCATCGAACATTCACTACCCTCTTCCTGGTTGCATTGAGGAGCACAGAATTTTGTGGGGTTTTGTTTTTACAAAATTCAGTGAGCGCAAACATTTTTTGTTTGGAAATATTTGTAAGAGACATGTAAGATACAGTGATTTTATGAACTATGGTGATTTTAAGCTTTGATTTTGTTATGACAGAACAGTATGTTGACATGATTTGTTTAAACACAAAAAGATAAAAAATCCAATCATTCTTGTGTCTTTTTACAGTTTTGGGCTCTTGATAAATAATTTAAAAACATTTTTTTAAAAAAAGAGAACATGTCTATCAAACGGGCTGCGGGGTGGCGCAGTTGGTAGCACTGTTGCCTCGCAGCAAGAAGGTTGCCGGTCTGCGTCCCGGTGGGGGCACCGGAATCTTTCTGCGTGGAGTTTGCATGTTCTCCCCGTGCAGCGTGGGTTCTCTCCGGGTTCTCCGGCTTCCTCCCACACAGTCCATGTTGAGGTTAATTGGTGATTCTAAATTGTCCGTAGGTGTGAATGTGAGTGTGCTTGGTTGTCTGTCTCTAAGTGTGGCCCTGTGATAGACTGGCGACCTGTCCAGGGTGTCCCCTGTCTTCGCCCTAAGTCGGCTGGGATAGACTCCAGCCCCCCCGCGACCCTAGTGAGGATTAAGCGGTGTATAGATAATGGATGGATGGATGTCTTTCAAACCCACCAACAGGTGTTGGTGTTCAGAAGGGTTAACATACTTTCGTACACTTTTACCACATTTCCTCCGTCTCAGATTTTCCCAACACTGCGTTTTTTTGTTTTTGTTTCCAAGTTGGGTTGCATACGAGTGTCTTCTAGATTAAATGTAAATTGGAACTACTTCCATCCTTGCCTGCCACCTCCTTCCTTCAGCCCCGATAAAATGTTTATGGCTCTAAATGCAAACTGCAGCGTTCTTTTCAGTGAAAATTGTACCTTCCAGCTATCCCTCTAATATGGGGAGCAGCAATAATATTATGGCACTGCAGAACATTTTTATAATCTGCAATACTAGTTTTTTTTCTTCTGGCCAGCAAGAACCAGCTGTGAATACAACACTGACATATCATCACCTTTTAAGTCAATATAGCCTATTTGTTCACAAGCCGTTGCATATATACACGTCCAGCAGTTATGAGGCAACATTTTGATGCTTCTGGAGTCAAATCTTAGGCCAACTGGTGAATTGAAGTCCAGTATTCACTTCTAGCGTTGCTGTTTTTTAAAAAATTTTTTTGTCTTCACCAACTTCAGAGAACCATAATTGGCTCTTTGGTTTCTAAATGCTAATGCATCAACTGGTTTGTCTGCCACTCAGTGCCATGGAGGAATCGTTTTGCTGAACAGTTCTCAACAGTGGCCGTAATACACACAAAATAGAGACAATACGAGGCCCTGCTCTTGACATTAACTATTCCCATTTTCTCAAAGGTGCCTTCAGTTTGGCAGGTAACATAGTTCTGTATACTGTGGCAGATAAACTGTACCTGAGGCTTTGAGAAATTTCTGTCCATGCACCACTGAACAAAGTGCTTCTTGGCAGCCTCCAGACTCTTTTCGTCCCTCTTCTTATAGTAGACCCTGATCAGCTGCTCAGCAAACTGCTCTGGAAGAAGTTTAGACACCTACAAGGATGGCAGAAGTTATTTTTGAGCTATAAATTTAAGATACAGGCAGTGACAACATTAAAAACACGAGAAACATACAGAAATTGCAGTTGTTTTCCACCAACTCTGACCTGGTTCTTGCGTATCTGGATGGCTTTAGTTATGTCGTTCTTACAGTAGAAACGTACGTTGTTGATGGGATTCTTTTCCTTCATCCCATAGTCCATAAAAATGACCTAAAAGAGAAGGAGAACACCTCAATAATCTACTTATGATCAACAAATCAAAATTCTTTTTTGAGGAGCTACATGCAAATGAGATTACAAGCAGTTAAATTAAAAACTCACACTAACTACGAAGTCCTCTGGCTGCAGACTGGCTTCCTGGCTACCAGTCTGAGGGATGGATTGAGCCAATTCTTCTTCCCATTTGTGAACAATTTCCTTATAGATAGTGAAAAGTGGCAGAGTCAGCAGCTGACACTCAGTCCATGGTAACATATGAGTTTTGAACACTCTGGTATCACAAACTTCATGTGACAGAATATACTGAAATGGTTAAGAACATGCCGCGATTATTAGAGATTCTATGCAGAGCATGTAAAATCTAATACAGGCTGATATTGCATATAAGAAATATTCACCAACCACATGGGCAGCTTGATAGCTCAAAGCTGATGTTTATGAATCGTTTCTTTCCAAAACACAGCTGAATTATTCAGTATCTTAAATGCAATCTTAGCCTGCACAAGCACGTTTTCCCATTTCATTCATCAGGAAGATCATCAGCATCATCAAAGCAGAAGGTATTCCTGTCAGGGTCCACAGAACAAACAGTATATCAAAGACAATACTGCTTAAGTAATTAGCTGATTATTTGATCGCCATTTTATCAACTGCCAACAATTCTGATAAATGCTAAGTCGTTTAAATCACTTCAGCGAGAAAAGTGCTCGACATTTGGTTAATCCACATTCTCAGCTGTGAGGTTTTGATGCTTTTCTTTGTTTTAAACTGCAGCAAATTGTGTTTAGCATGCTGATCGGAAAAAGAAAAAAACAAGCCACTGAGAAAGCTATGGGAAAATGCAACAGGCATTATTCACATTTACACAAATGACTGATTTCTCAAAAAAAACTGCAATCCCACTGAAATGGACATCGATAACAAGCTCTTAAATTCAACGTAAAGTCACCAAATATTTCATGTCACTTAGTCTTACATTATCTCCACAGTTTCTGTGTCACGTCACTCAAAGATTACAATAAATACAAACGATCCAACCCTACTGTTCATCCTACTAGCCTGATAAAAGTAAAAACACACACCTGGGTGACAGACACGGGTTTGTCTGCCTGAGTTTGACCCACACACTTGTAGAGGCGCCGACAGATGATGTTTTGTAGTATCTGCCTCGCCTCCGCCAGCTCCGCGGAGGAGGAGTTTAGTATTTGTTCAAACACATGATCTGAAGTAGAAACGGATAAATAAAACAAACCAAGGACTTCAGCATCACTAAATCATTTCTTCACATTCAGTGTTGCAAACTATAAAAGATACAATGACAAGAACGTGGCTGCGTCTGTGGTGTCACACCACTAACGGATGAGTGCAACACAAAATAATTTGTGCATGGGTGATAAATGTAATAGTGTGATCGGAAACTGTAGCTCGAGAACAAAGGCATGGATGATGTATTGAAAAGTAGGACCACTTTTTGATTCCAGCAGGAATTGGTAAACATGCTCACAGTATTGGCAGGTTGATGATCTGGGCCTTAATGATTTGAAAATGACACTTTGACTCTTTATCAAGCAGTTTGCACATCATGGTGAGTGCTACCACAGCTGGCCACAAGTATCAACCCAGCAGACAGACAACAGGCCACCTCATGTATCTCGCCTCCGTAAGAGTCCGCAAGAGTATGTGTGACATGGATTTCATCATCCACCAAAATCTGTAAGGGTCTGCAGCTCAAAATTTCTGACCTTGGGGACTGTCCGTAGACTGCACATGAGCCAGGAGGACAAATGATGTCTTAAGGAAACGCATGTTACAAGGAGAGTATATCTGGGCAGATTTTTGTTATTGACACCTTTAAAATTCATCATTAACAGAGTTGTAACTGAAGAAGTGCTGGACTTTGGAGATGCTTTGATTTGTACATGCTTTCTATCAACAGTGCCCAAACACAGTAGGAAGTTCTAAATTCTCCAGAAATCCTGTGCCATGTCCACCCTCTGTGCTCGGCACATCTCAGGAATCCTTACTGATACGGTGGTGTTACCGCCCAGTCTTTGACAAGCTGCTACATCCTATGAAACATGCAAAGTCACAGCTAGCTTTTCTAAAACATCTATGGGAGGATGGTTGTCTTTAGCATACCAACATGTACCCATTGTACTATGAATAGAACCACATGCAGATACAGTGTCCACTCTCAGTGTCTGCATCAGTCAAGTGGAAACCATAAACTGTCCTTAAAAATAATCTATGAGGTGTGTCAGAAAAGTTTCAGGACTGGCGTCACAAAAGATATATTTCAAATCCAAACTACAAACTATGAGTTTTCCCCTTCAGACAATCAACCAGCACGTCTACAAAGAGATCCTGCGGCGTTTGCTTCGTTCAGTGTGTATGAAGAGGCGAGAGTTGTGGCAGGACAAGTCGTGGCTGCTTCACCATGACAACATGCCTGCTCACAATGCCCTGAGCATCCGACAGTTCCTGGCTGAGAAGAACGTCGCTGGAGCAACCTCCCTAATCACCCCACCTGGCTCCGTGGGATTTTTTCCTCTGGGTGACGACGGAGCTGCAGAGGATCCCTGAAGAATCCTTCCAGGAGTGCATGGCAGCGTGGCAGAGAAGGCTGGGGAAGTGTGTTAGACTATAGAGGGATTACTTTGAAGGGGAAAACTTGTAGTTTGGATTTGAAATATATCTTTTGTGACACCAGTCCTGGAACTTTTCCGACACACCTCAATGACATTAGAGAAAAAAACAAAACAAAACACAACTCTTTCTCACTCTGGAAAGTCCCGCTAAAGTTGGAGAAAAGAAACCTGTGTATTTGTTCGGACTGGAGTTCAGAGTGAGCCGTCTACACGACGACAAAAGATATTAAGTGCTTGTCAGGATGATAAAAACTCAAACTCCACTCTGATGAAGGCAAAATGACTGAAAACATTGTGCTGGAGAAGTGTTAATTTCAATAAAACCACATAAAAAGGTAGTTAACAAAAGTAGTGATAGAAATGCACATTTGAACCATCTAGCATTATGTGTGTCTGGTTTATCTTCTCTCTTAGTCTAAATGCTGTAGAAAGTGTCACTGACCTGTCAGCTTGGTGTAGGCCTTCATGTCATCTATGGCTGTGGAGAGAGTGAATGTCCTCCCTCCTGAGCCTTCGAACTGAATGTGTGGATCTGCTTTTAAAAAGGCCTCTGTGATCCTGGAGGAGCACATTATTAGCGGTGAGAACATTTTGCTGCCAGGTAAAGCCAAGAAACAGAGTGATCAGCTACTCACATGGTCTCTATGATGTTGCCCACTTTGTGCTGGTAAGCTCTTCTATGGAGACAGTTCCTGGTGTGGAACATGTCATACAGATTGCCCACCTCCTGTGAAAACAATCATCTGGTTTTTTTAGTGACCAAATTTCATCTAAGGGGAGTACTGGTTAAAATACGATCAAAAAACACATGCAGTGAAGATATCACCTTGTCTCTAGTGCAGATGTTCTTCTGTCCGTCCACCTCACACACCCGGGCAAACTTTAGGCAGCGTCGATAGTCAAAGTTGTTCTGGATGCCCAGGTGGTAGCAGTCCCTGAGTAAAGACAGCAATTAAACTTAACAGACAGTACACATTTTGGAAAATTTCTATTAATCAAACTAACAAATCAGAAAGCCTCACCTGGCAAAGTAGTCCCACTTATCCACATCAATGCCATTCCTTTTGTTGGCCACGATTTCATACAGGAAGGACTTGTCCTCTGGACGGCCTTTGTATGGCCACTGCAGGGATGACAGGGAATTGCATAATCAGCTTATCTGGTTGTGCTTTCTGAGTTTTACAGGTACTCTAGGAAAACTCTTTCTACGTGGCCACATGAGCCCTGGCTCCCTGCTCAATGTTGCTCCCTTTGATCTTAAGTAAATAAGGGTTATAATCTGAAAAAATGAACAAAAAAAAGCAAAACTTTAACAAAATGTTGTCCAATCTTTTCTGGGCCACTCTGAACCTTAGAGGAAATGGACACATTGGAAGAAAATGAGAACAAGTGTGAGTCTTACTTACTTAAAATATCAGTAAAGTCCACATATTTTGAAGGCAGTCTGATGGAGAAACATCAAGAGGCCGCTAAATACTGAGCGGTCTGTCTAAACAGGGATGATGGTGAGCTGCCATGCCACACATCTCCTGCCAGTCTGGCTGACATGCCACTTCTTTATTATAGTATTTTTCTTTTTTTTCCCCTAAATTATGCATCTTACTCATTCAAGGACAAGGAATCATTGCAAGTGACATATCACAAAGACAAAAGCAGGATGTTTATGCTATTTTATTTTGGGGGAACTTTGTTATGATGAAATCCTAGTATTGTTAATTTGTTTAGATAAAATAAGCGACCAACATCTGTAGACTGTGAATGCAAACATCAGTGCTTTCACTTTCATTGTGTTCAGATTTAAACTGCCACCGTACACATAAATCAGCTGACAGATTCTTCCATGTACAGGTCCAATCATTACTGTTAACTGTATGTACTGGGTTATAATTGTGCAAAAGGAGTCCAAAGAGAGTTTTGTAAACACTGACTTAGTTGTTTTTGTTGTTTTTAAAAAAATATCAGATATTAGCTCTTGCACAAATGTAGTGCCATTGACTGATTTCACAAAAACAGAACTGGTCGGTACCTTCTGGCCTTGAGCTGCATCAGTGTTCGGTGGTCCAGCAATCTGCTCCTTGATAAAGTCCAGGTCCTCGGGCAGAACCAGCCCATGCTGCTCCATCACTGGCTTCAGGTCATTGTCCTCCACCAGGTAGTCAAACATGGCGAGAGAGGCGGTCTCGTGCTGTGAG
This sequence comes from Stegastes partitus, assembly GCF_000690725.1. Lineage (NCBI taxonomy): Eukaryota > Metazoa > Chordata > Actinopteri > Pomacentridae > Stegastes > Stegastes partitus. The sequence goes on from NW_007578630.1 coordinate 246,122, forward strand.
ATACACAACCTCATCAGTAAATGAATACGAGTATGTGGCCGGTGACAACTTGAAAATGAAAGCACAATGACTCATTCCTCAAATAGAAAGTGCTTGTCTACCTAACTCCTGCCTTATCTCTCACGTTTGGCCGACAGCAGGCCTGTGGTCATAACTTACATAATGACTGTGTGCTTAGCAGTTCTTATCAGTTATCTTTATCACTTTCAACACCGTAGCTGCTATCTCGGGCCTCATGCTATCAAGTCAGATTATATTTTGTACAGAAGCATATGTTTTTAATAACGTTAAGTGCTAATAAAACGCTTTTGTAAATGAGATACTGCCTATTGCTATAACTTTACGCCATGTAATCAAGAAGGAATAAACTTTGTGACTATGAATGTGTTACTCAATTTAAAAAAGCATAACATTGCTTGAACTGCGTCCTTGTGGGAACTGAAGCGAGTTTAGCAGGTAACAATTTTAAGAGGCTACGTCACCAATTTGAGAGGTTATCTGATATGTGGTGACAGTTATTATTATTATCTACTCGGATGTCTAATGATTTTGATGTAGGGAAAGTCTTTAGGTTGCACTGGACAAAGAAAAAAATAAATCAGAAGACCGTCAAAAAACAAGACCAAAAAATAAACCAAAAACTAAAAAACTGGCAGAATGTAAAAAATATACAGGCCTCCTCCTGCAGCTTTTCCCTCTCTGTTCAAAGACGCTTCCACTGGACGGACTTTAAACACATAAAGATAGTAAAGCTAAGGGCCATTTAAAGCTTTATGCGGGATTGAATTCTGCTGTCTGTGTTTCCTCTACATTCATTTAGTAATGGCGGGCTGCAACTGAGTGTCGCTCACATGAGTAAATAATTGATAGCATTAAGCCAACATCTACACGCCATGATGGAAATGCTGACTGCATCTTCAGATGAGCTTGTTCAAGTATTTCTCAAAGGAGAAAGGCACCTGATGAAGATGACACTCGGCAGGTATCATTAGCCTTTCACTGACTCATAAATGATGATCAGGTAAAAAATAGTGTTCACACTGTAATCAGATGTGATGTGAGTGTAAATTATCTAACGTTTATGTTTTATCTAATCGCATAAGACAAGTAACATTAGACAGGGAGGAGCAGTGGAACAAAGTGAAGGAGAGCTGAGCACAGCAGAGGGAGAGCCGAGTGGAGGAGGAGGAGGAGAGAGATGAGAACAGAGGAGAAGAACCTAAAGGAAAGCACAGGCTGTCGGGCTGGGACCCTATATTGGTTGAAAGAAATAGCCGGTTCCACTCAAGGCTCTACCACACTGATAACAGGGAGTGTCCATGAAGCTTTTTCTCCTTTCTTTTCTTTTTGCAAATTATACATGTCAATATTTCTGTTAAATAAATAAAAAAAATCAATAAATTCAGTGTATTTCCATTGTAAGAAATTATTATTTGTTTTTCTTTATATTGATTTGTATTGTTTTATTTATTTATTTTTTTTACATTTTTTTTAATGTTTTCATTCAGCCCTTAAAAAGCCATTTTACATCACCTGCAGGTGAAATGACCTGTGACTGACTAAAGTCTCGTGTCACAGCCAAGATTAAACAGTCAAAAGACGAGAGGAGGCCCAGAGGGAAAACAACGCATACACAAGGACTAATCCATAAGATATTATTTATTTTAGCTCACCGATTAACAAACCACTTTGAGTCAGCTTCAGTTTGAAACGTGCTATTTAAATGAGGGTGACTTGACTTGACGAACCGGTGCTGTACTGGCTCTGTCTGTGGCGGACACTGTGTTGTACTGCTGCCCTCAACTGTGGCTTACATTTAACATTAATGCCATATAAATCACAAAGTTTCTTACCTTCCACTTAATCCCTGGACGTGCTCTGGGAATGAACATACCATCAAACATATGGGAAAAAGGTCCATGTCCTGAAAAGGGAGAAATAAAGTAGAAGAACTTTGCATTAACTTACTTGGGCTCTATTCTAATCTGAAATGAATAGTTTTTCTTCTTCTTCTTTTTTTTTATTACAGCTTTATAATATGCATATGATGCTCTGTCTTCCAAAGAGAGAATGCCAAACTGCATAGACATGTTTGCATCTCTCATCTCTCCCAGCAGTGGTGAAAGAAAACTAGTACTAGTGAATTATAATTTTTTTGTACCGGAAAGCACTTTGGCGCAACAGCTAAAAAGTTCTATATAAAACACTGTGACTTGACTTGACTTAAGCACACACGTATTTGTCTCAAAGAATGACTGAAGAAAGCCCTGACCTTAATCCAACAGAAATGTTGTGGAAGGAGCTGAGGTGAGCAGTTCGTGCGAGGAAACCTACCAACATCACAGAGTGGAAGCTGTTCTGTCCGGAGGAATGGGCTACAATCTCTGTACTTGCCACTCTTAGATAAATGATTTTGGATAATTTTGCTCAATAAATAAACTATCAAATAAAATATTTTTTTTCTGATTTTTTCAGAGTGGGTTCTCTTTATCCATCGATAGGAGTAATTTGAAAATCTAATGATGTTTTAGGTCATTTTCATGCAGGAAAATATAAATAATTTCAAAAGGGTTCACAGGCTTTCAAGTGCATACTGCACAACATTTTATCAACGGCCTGCGAGTGTCTTGTGTGTTTTTTCTAAGCCCTTATGACACCACTCACCCAGGTCATGGCACAGCCCAGCGATCTGCACACAAAGGATGTCCCTGCGAGAAATGAGGAGTTCAGGCTGCCTCTCGTTCAGAGCTTGTACGAGTCGTCCCGCCAGGTGACCCACCCTGTACACAGCACACAGCAAAAACAACCATTTCTACACAAGCTATACAATGAAAACACCAAAGCATGACCGACAAATAATTACATGGACACACACGGTAACTGCTTTTAGGAATTTCTTGCAGTTCTTGCAGAAGATAGATTTACATATGTGGATTTTTTTCCCCATATTTCATAAACAAATTCCAATCAAAGTGAACACCAATTAAATGGCATTCAATTATTTAGGTGAGGCAATAATGCTGTTGGGGCATCTTTCAAGGATCAACATGTTCTTCTGATATATCGCAGCCTTTCCACCACACAGATCCTCGTCCACTGTCAGCAATCTTTTTCACACCAACTACAGCACAACAGGAAGCAAGTGTTTCTATCGAGGCAGGAATAAAAGGGTTTAGTGTAAGATTACTGCAGTTGCTCTTGTGCGATCCAGCCTGCTTTGTAAACTTTCACATTTTAAGTCCCTATTAAGTACTGAGTGAAAACACCGTATTGTATATAGCACCTTTTAATACACTCTCTGTCTATCTGCCTTCAGTGATGGACATCTACATGAGCTTTGCATCTGCTGTGTTTTGTTTTTTTCACCATTACTTTGCATTCAACAGCAAAACAGTGTGTGCTAACGATGGACATTCACCAATAAATAGTGCGTCTAACTGAGAACATACCCAATGCTGTGTTCAAAACGGTTGTGCGAGGCTCCGGGAAAAACAAAGTAGGTTCCTCCCAGTTGCTTGATGTACCGCAGTCTCTGGAACTGAGGCGTGTCTATGATTTTGATGAGCAGCGGGTGCATCTCCACATGCCCGTGGATGGGATCATTAAAGACCTGGCAGCCGACAGGAAAGCAAACAGGTATGAATACACGAAAGACGCTCAGTCCTCATGTGTAATCAAAACAGAAAAATGCCAACACACCCAGTTTCACTGTTTATATTTAGATGGGAAGGCGGTTTTGGAACCATTTCAACCAGGAAACAAAACTCCAGTAATAAGCCTTTATTTAATCGATCACTTCTCTATACCAAAGTTTCAAGGTTTTTTTTAAAAAACATAACGTATAGAGTAAAAGAGGACGTGCTGAACACAGGCGAGTTGAAAATGATCAACAAAAATTGGTTAAAATGAATAAAGGTAAGCTGTAAGGGTGATGTAAAAAAAAAAAAAAAGGATGAGCAGGTTTTAAATGTGAAGAGGGATCAAAAACAGGCAATCAGTGTAGAGAACCATATATTTGTTCTCATAAGCAAAGCGTTCACCTCGCTCTCTGACAGCCGTCAACAGAGGACAAAAAAAAATGCTTTTCACCTGGAGACCATGGCGTTGTTTTACATTTCTTTGCACCTTATTGTGTCTGACTTATCTCTGTAGCCTTGGAAGTGTAACACCATGAGGCAGTGTTTACCTTGTTTGGCCCAGCTGCTATTTGCCATAGCTTCCTGAGGCTGTGCAGGATCTGCAGACGGTCACCAAGACACCTAGACAGCATGAAGAATACTAAATTAAAAAGTCAAGTGCAAGAGCTGAAGACACAGGAAAATGAGTGAGAGACGTCAGATAACCCAATTAAAGGTCCCATATGGCATGCTTTGTGAAATGTAAAAGTTGTGAAGATATGAAGACATTTACATCTGCCATTCCTACAGTCCCCGCTCCCCGATAGCCTCCCAGCTTTTATGAGCCAACAGGAATTTCATTGCGTTGTGACGTTCCAACTCAGTAACCAGTGGTCATCAACCCCCCTGAGGTGAGCCTTTCAGGATGAGCAGCGCATTAAGACTACATGTTAACCAGCAGTCATGTCAGAGCTGTTTCCCAAGCTGCTTTTCTGCACTGCTGCCTTCATAATTGCAACAGTGCCAGAAAACTCACTAAACACATGAATTAAAGTGAATATAGCAATATATGTGTGTGTGTGTGT